>NC_092177.1:43238490-43438131 GCF_045791955.1 Oncorhynchus clarkii lewisi | reverse complement strand
ACACAACACAACACAAACAAAACCACACACCACACAACACAACAAACAAAACACAACACACAACACACAACGAGCAACACAACACACAATACCACACAACACACAACACGCAACACAACACAACACAACACCCAAACCAACACACACACACACACACACCCACACACACACACACACACACACACACACACACACACACACACACCCAAACCAACACACACACCCAAACCAACACACACACTCAAACACAACACACAACACGAAACACACACACAACACAACACACAGCACACAACACACAACACGCAACACGCAGCACAACACACCACACGCCACACACACCACACACCACACACAACACACAACACAACACACAACACACAACATTACATCAACACACAACACACCACGCAACACACCACAAACCACATCACACACCACACAACACACAAAACACAACACAACACACAACACCAGAACACACAACACACCACACACAACAACACACCACACGCCACACACAACACACAACACAACACACACACACACTCAAACACAACAACACACAACATACAACATACAACACAACACACAACACAACACACAAAACCACACACCACACACCACAACAAACAAAACACAACACACAACAAGCAACATAACACACAATAACACACAACAAGCAACACAACACAACACCCAAACCAACACACACACCCAAACCAACACACACACACACACTCAAACACAACACACAACACAAAACACACACACACACTCAAACACAAACCACAACACACAACACAACACACAACACAACACACCACAACACACCACAACACACAACATACAACATACAACACAACACACAACACAAACACAACACACAACACACACAAAACCACAAACCACACACAACACAACAAACAAAACACAACACACAACACACAACACACAACACACAACACAACACTCCACACAACACACAACACAACACACACCACACAACACAACACACAACAAGCTACACAACACACAATACCACACACCACACAACACACAACACACCCCACACAACACCCAACACACCACACACAACAGCACACCACACGCCACACACCACACACAACACACACCACACAGCACACCACACAACACACACAACACACAACACACAACAATACATCAACACACAACACACCACGCAACACACACCACATCACACACCACACCACAACACACAACACAACACACGCCACACACAACACACAACACAACACAACACACAACACACACACACACTCAAACACAACACACCACAACACACAACATACAACACAAACACACAACAAACAACACAACACACAACACACCACGCAACACACCACACACCACCACACAACACACAAAACACAACACAACACAACACACAACACCACAACACACCACACACAACAACACACCACACGCCACACACAACACACCACAACACACAACATACAACATACAACACAACACACAACACACAACACACAACACACGCCACACAACACACCACACACAACAACACACCACACCACACACCACACAACACACAAAACACACAACACACACCACACCACACCACACAACACATTACATCAACACACAACACACCACGCAACACACAACACACCACACACCACACACAACAACACACCACACAACACAACACACAACAAGCAACACAAGACACAATACCACACAACACACAACACACGCCACACAACACCCAACACACCACACAACAGAATACAAATCATGACACACAACACACAACACCACACACACCACACCACACACCACACACAACACACACCACACCACACACCACACCACACAACACACACAACACACAACACACAACAATACATCAACACACAACACACCACGCAACACACCACACACCACACACCACATCACACAACACCACAACACACCACAACACACCACACACAACACAACACACAACACAACACACACACACACTCAAACACAACACACCACAACACACAACATACAACACAAACACACAACAAACAACACACACACAACACACCACGCAACACACCACACACCACCACACAACACACAAAACACAACACAACACACAACACCACAACACACAACACACCACACACAACAACACACCACACGCCACACACAACACACAACACACACACACACACTCAAACACAACACACCACAACACACAACATACAACATACAACACAACACACAACACACAACACAACACACAACACATTACATCAACACACAACACACCACGCAACACACAACACACCACACACCACACACCACACACAACAACACACCACACAACACAACACACAACAAGCAACACAACACACAATACCACACAACACAACACACAACACCACAACACACCACACACAACAACACACCACACGCCACACACAACACACCACAACACACAACATACAACATACAACACAACACACAACACACAACACACGCCACACAACACACCACACACAACAACACACCACACCACACACCACACAACACACAAAACACACAACACACACCACACCACACCACACAACACATTACATCAACACACAACACACCACGCAACACACAACACACCACACACCACACACAACAACACACCACACAACACAACACACAACAAGCAACACAAGACACAATACCACACAACACACAACACACGCCACACAACACCCAACACACCACACAACAGAATACAAATCATGACACACAACACACAACACAACACACCACACACACCACACCACACACCACACACAACACACACCACACCACACAACACACAACACCACAACACACAACACACCACACACAACAACACACCACACGCCACACACAACACACAACACACACACACACACTCAAACACAACACACCACAACACACAACATACAACATACAACACAACACACAACACATTACATCAACACACAACACACCACGCAACACACAACACACCACACACCACACACCACACACAACAACACACCACACAACACAACACACAACAAGCAACACAACACACAATACCACACACAACAACACACCACACACCACACACAACACACCACACACCACAGAACACACAAAAAACACAACACACAACGCAACACAACACACAACACATTACATCAACACACAACACAACACACAACACACCACACACCACACACACACACACACACACACACACACCCAAACCAACACACACACCCAAACCAACACACACACTCAAACACAACACACAACACGAAACACACACACAACACAACACACAGCACACGACACACCACACAACACACAACATTACATCAACACACAACACACCACGCAACACACCACACAACACACAAAACACAACACAACACAACACACAACACCACAACACACAACACACCACACACAACAACACACCACACGCCACACACAACACACAACACACACACACTCAAACACAACACACCACAACACACAACATACAACATACAACATACAACACAACACAACACACAACACAACACACACAAAACCACACACCACACAACACAACAAACAAAACACAACAAACAACAAGCAACACAACACACAACACAACACAACACCCAAACCAACACACACACACACACACACCCAAACCAACACACACACCCAAACCAACACACACACACACACACACTCAAACACAACACACAACACGAAACACACACACACCCAAACCAACACACAACACACAACACAACACACAACACACAACACAAGACACAACACAAACACACAACACAACACAACACAACACACACAAAACCACACACCAAACACAACACAACAAACAAAACACAACACACAACACAACACACACAACACACACCACACAACAAGCAACACAACACACAATACCACACACCACACAACACACAACACACAACACACCACACACAACAACACACCACACACCACAACACACAAAACACACAACACACAACGCAACACAACACACAACACATTACATCAACACACAACACACCACGCAACACACAACACACCACACACAGCACACCACACAACACAACACACAACAAGCAACACAAGACACAATACCACACACCACACAACAAACGCCACACAACACCCAACACACCACACAACACAAAACAAGACACACAACACACAACACAACACACCACACACACCACACCACACAACACACACCACACCACACAGCACACCACACAACACACACAACACAACACACAACAATACATCAACACACAACACACCACGCAACACACCACACACCACATCACACACCACACAACACCACAACACACAACACACCACAACACACCACACGCCACACACAACACATAACACACAACACAACACACACACACACTCAAACACAACACACCACAACACACAACATACAACACAAACACACAACACAACACACAACACACCACGCAACACACCACACACCACCACACAACACACAAAACACAACACAACACAACACACAACACCACAACACACAACACACCACACACAACAACACACCACACGCCACACACAACACACACACACACAACACACCACAACACACAACATACAACATACAACACAACACACAACACAACACACAACACACAACACACCACAACACACAACATACAACATACAACACGCCACACAACACACCACACACAACAACACACCACACCACACACCACACAACACACAAAACACACAACACACAACACACAACGCAACACAACACACAACACATTACATCAACACAAAACACACCACGCAACACACAACACACCACACACCACACACAACAACACACCACACAACACAACACACAACAAGCAACACAAGACACAATACCACACAACACACAACACACGCCACACAACACCCAACACACCACACAACAGAATACAAAACATGACACACAACACACAACACAACACACCACACACACCACACCACACACCACACACAACACACACCACACCACCCACCACACACCACACACCACATCACACACCACACAACACCACAACACACAACACAACACACCACAACACACCACACGCCACACACAACACACAACACAACACACAACACAACACACAACACACACACACACTCAAACACAACACACCACAACACACAACATACAACACAAACACACAACAAACAACACAACACGCAACACACCACACACCACCACACAACACACAAAACACAACACAACACACAACACCACAACACACAACACACCACACACAACAACACACCACACGCCACACACAACACACAACACACACACACTCAAACACAACACACCACAACACACAACATACAACATACAACACAACACACAACACAACACACAACACACAAAACACACAACACACAACACACAACGCAACACAACACACAACACATTACATCAACACACAACACACCACGCAACACACAACACACCACACACCACACACAACAACACACCACACAACACAACACACAACAAGCAACACAAGACACAATACCACACAACACACAACACACGCCACACAACACCCAACACACCACACAACACAATACAAAACATGACACACAACACACAACACAACACACACACCACACCACACACCACACACAACACACACCACACCAAACACAACACACCACACCACACAACACACACAACACACAACAATACATCAACACACAACGCAACACACCACACACCACACACCACATCACACACCACACAACACCACAACACACCACACACATCAACACACCACACGCCACACACAACACACAACACAACACAACACACAACACACACACACACACACTCAAACACAACACACCACAACACACAACATACAACACAAACACACAACAAACAACACAACACACCACTCAACACACCACACAACACACAAAACACAACACAACACAACACACAACACCACAACACACAACACACAACAACACACCACACGCCACACACAACACACAACACACACACACACACACTCAAACACAACACACCACAACACACAACATACAACATACAACATACAACACAACACAACACACAACACACAACACAACACACACAAAACCACACACCACACAACACAACAAACAAAACACAACACACAACAAGCAACACAACACACAATATCACACAACACAACACAACACCCAAACATACACACACACACACACACACACACACACACACACCCAAACCAACAAACACACCCAAACCAACACACACACACACACACTCAAACACAACACACAACACGAAACACACACACACCCAAACCAACACACAACACACAACACAACACACAACACACACAACATACAACATACAACACAAGACACAACACAAACACACAACACAACACACACAAAACCACACACCACACACAACACAACAAACAAAACACAACACACAACACAACACTCCACACACCACACAACACACACAACACAACACACAACAAGCAACACAACACACAATACCACACACCACACAACACACAACACACAACACACCACACACAACAACACACCACACACCACACACAACACACCACACACCACACAACACACAAAACACACAACACACAGCACACAACGCAACACAACACACAACACATTACATCAACACACAACACACCACGCAACACACAACACAACACACACCACAACACACCACACAACACAACACACAATACCACACACCACACAACACACAACACACGCCACACAACACCCAACACACCACACAACACAAAACAAGACACACAACACACAACACAACACACCACACACACCACACCACACACACAACACACACCACACCACACACCACACCACACAACACACACAACACACAACACAACACAACACACAACAATACATCAACACACAACACAACACACCACACACCACACAACACCACAACACACAACACAACACACCACAACACACAACACACACACACACTCAAACACAACACACCACAACACACAACATACAACACAAACACACAACAAACAACACAACACACAACACACCACACACCACACACCACATCAAACACCACACAACACCACAACACACAACACAACACACCACACAACACAACACACACACACACTCAAACACAACACACCACAACACACAACATACAACACAAACACACAACAAACAACACAACACACACAAAACAACACACCACACAACAAACAAACAAAACACAACACACAACACACAATGAGCAACACAACACACAATACCACACAACACACAACACAACACACACAAAACCACACACCACACAACACAACAAACAAAACACAACACACAACAAGCAACACAACACACAATATCACACAACACAACACAACACCCAAACCACACACACACACACACACACACACACACACACACACACCCCCAAACCAACAAACACACCCAAACCAACACACACACACACACACTCAAACACAACACACAACACGAAACACACACACACCCAAACCAACACACAACACACAACACAACACACAACACACACAACATACAACATACAACACAAGACACAACACAAACACACAACACAACACACACAAAACCACACACCACACACCACACAACACACACAACACAACACACACCACACAACACAACACACAACAAGCAACACAACACACAATACCACACACCACACAACACACAACACACAACACACCACACACAACAACACACCACACACCACACACAACACACCACACACCACACAACACACAAAACACACAACACACAGCACACAACGCAACACAACACACAACACATTACATCAACACACAACACACCACGCAACACACAACACAACACACACCACACACAACAACACACCACACAACACTACACACAATACCACACACCACACAACACACAACACACGCCACACAACACCCAACACACCACACAACACAAAACAAGACACACAACACACAACACAACACACCACACACACCACACCACACAACACACACAACACACACCACACCACACACCACACCACACAACACACACAACACACAACACAACACAACACACAACACAACACACCACACACCACACACCACATCAAACACCACACAACACCACAACACACAACACAACACACCACACAACACAACACACAACACACACACACACAACACACCACAACACACAACATACAACACAAACACACAACAAACAACACAACACACAACACAACACACCACACACCACATCAAACACCACACAACACCACAACACACAACACAACACACCACACAACACAACACACAACACACACACACACTCAAACACAACTAACCACAACACACAACATACAACACAAACAAACAACAAACAACACAACACACAACACAACACACACAAAACAACACACCACACAACACAACAAACAAAACACAACATACAACACACAATGAGCAACACAACACACAATACCACACAACACGCAACACAACACAACACAACACCCAAACCAACACACACACACACACACACACACACACACCCAAACCAACACACACACCCAAACCAACACACACACACACACTCAAACACAAACCACAACACACAACACAACACACCACAACACACAACATACAACATACAACACAACACACAACACACAACACAACACACAACATAACACACACACAACCACACACCACACACAACACAACAAACAAAACACAACACACAACACACAATACAACACACAACACACAACAAGCAACACAACACACAATACCACACACCACACAACACACAACACACGCCACACAACATTCAACACACAACACACCACAACACACCACACGCCACACACCACACACAACACACCACACAACACACAAAACAACACACCACACACAACACACAACCCAACACACAACCCAACACACAACACAACACACACCACAACACACAACACACAACCCAATACACAACACACCACACACCACACACCACACAATACCACACAACACACAACACGCAACACAACACAACACCCAACACACAACACACCACACAACAACACAACACATTACATCAACACACAACACACCACGCAACACACAACACACGCCACACAACACACACAACAACACACAACACAACACACAACAAGCAACACAACACACAATACCACACACCACACAACACACAACACACGCCACACAACACCTAACACACCACACAACACAACACAACACACACAACACAACACACCACACGCCACACACAACACACCACACACCACACACAACACACAACACACCACATTACATCACCACACAACACACCACGCAACACACCACACACCACATCACAAACCACACAACACACAAAACACAACACAACACAACACACAACACAACACACAAAACACAACACGCAAGACAACACACCACACGCCACACACAACACACACCACACCACACACAACACACCACATTACATCAACACACAACACACCACGCAACACACCACACCACACAAAACACAACACACCACACACCACACACCACACAAAACAACAACACCAACCACCCAACACACCACACACAACACAACACACAACAACACACCACACACCACACAACATACACAGCACACACAACACAACACACACAACACATTACATCAACACACGACACACCACGCAACACACCACAAACCACACACCACACACAACAACTCACCACACAACACACAACACAACACACAACAAGCAACACAACACACAATACCACACACCACACAACACACGCCACACAACACCCAGCACACAACACACCACACAACACAACACAACATAACACACACAACACACAACACACACCACACACCAAACACCACACACAACACACAACATCACACAACACACACAACACAACACGCCACACGCCACACACAACACAACACACAACAAACAACACAACACATTACATCAACACACCACACCACGCAACACACAACACACACAACACACAACACAACACACAACACAACACACAACAAGCAACACAACACACAATACCACACACCACACAACACACCACACCACGCAACACACAACACACACAACACACAACACAACACACAACACAACACACGCAATACAACACACCACACGCCACACACAACACACACCACACCACACACCACACACCACACACAACACACAACACAACACAACGCATTACATCACCACACAACACACCAAGCAACACACCACACACCACATCACACACCACATAACACACAAAACACAACACAACACACAACACAACACAACACACAACAAAACACACACAACACAACACCCAACACACCACACCACACAACATACGCCACACGCCACACACAACACACAACACAACACATTACATCAACACACAACACACCACGCAACACACAACACACCACACACCACACACAACAACACACAACACAACACACAACAAGCAACACAACACACAATACCACACACCACACAACACACAACACACACCACACAACACCCAACACACCACAACACAACACAACACACAACACACAACACGCAACACAACACACCACACACAACACACCACACAACACAACAAAACACAACACACAACACAACACACACAACACAACACATTACATCACCACACAACACATCACACACCAAACAACACACAAAACACAACACAACACAACACACAACACCACACAAAACACAACACACCACACACAACAACACACCACACGACACACACAACACACAGCACACAACACAACACACACAACACAACACACAGCACACCACACACAACACACACCACACCACACACCAAACAGCACACAACACACCACATTACATCAACACACAACACACCACGCAACACACCACACACCACACGACACACACAACACACAGCACACAACACAACATAACACACAACACAACACACAACACACGCCACACAACACCCAGCACACAACACACCACACAACACAACACAACATAACACACACAACACACAACACACACCACACACCAAACACCACACACAACATCACACAACACACACAACACACCACACAACACGCCACACGCCACACACAACACAACACACAACACACAACACAACACACCACACCACGCAACACACAACACACACAACACACAACACACACAACACACAACACAACACACAACACAACACACAACAAGCAACACAACACACAATACCACACACCACACAACACACAACACACGCCACACAACACCCAACACACAACACAACACACGCAATACAACACACCACACGCCACACACAACACACACCACACCACACACCACACACCACACACAACACACAACACAACACAACGCATTACATCACCACACAACACACCACGCAACACACCACACACCACATCACACACCACATAACACACAAAACACAACACAACACACAACAAAACACAACACACAACAAAACACACACAACACAACACCCAACACACCACACCACACAACATACGCCACACGCCACACACAACACAACACATTACATCAACACACAACACACCACGCAACACACAACACACCACACACCACACACAACAACACACAACACAACACACAACAAGCAACACAACACACAATACCACACACCACACAACACACAACACACACCACACAACACCCAACACACCACACAACACACAACACACAACACGCAACACAACACACCACACGCCACACACAACACACCACACAACACAACAAAACACAACACACAACACAACACAACACACACAACACAACACATTACATCACCACACAACACACCACGCAACACATCACACACCACACAACACACAAAACACAACACAACACAACACACAACACCACACAAAACACAACACACCACACACAACAACACACCACACGACACACACAACACACAGCACACAACACGCAAGACAACACACCACACGCCACACACAACACACACCACACCACACACAGCACACAACACACCACATTACATCAACACACAACACACCACGCAACACACCACACACCACATCACACAAAACACAACACACCACACAAAACAACACACACCACACAGCACACAACACACCACATTACATCAACACACAACACACCACGCAACACACCACACACCACATCACACAAAACACAACACACCACACAAAACAACACCACCCACCACACAACACACAACACCACACAACACACCACACACAACAACACACCACACACCACACACCACACAACACAACACACAACACACAATACCACACAACAAAAAACACACAACACAACACCCAACACACAACACACCACACCACACACACAACACAAAACACACAACACACACAACACAACACACAACACACCACATTACATCAACACACAACACACCACGCAACACACCACACACCACACGACACACACAACACACAGCACACAACACAACATAACACACAACACAACACACACAACACACAGCACACAACACGCAAGACAACACACCACACGCCACACACAACACACACCACACACAGCACACAACACACCACATTACATCAACACACAACACACCACGCAACACACAACACACCACACAGCACACACCACACACAACAACACAACACACAACAAGCAGCACAACACACAATACCACGCACCACACAACACACAACACAACACCCAGCACACACCACACCACACACAACACACAATACCATACAACACACAACACAACACAACACCCAACACCCAACACACAACACCACACAACACACACAACACAACACACAACACACAACACAACACACAACACGCCACACGCAACACAACACACAACACAACACATTATATCAACACACAACACACCAAGCAACACACAACACACACAACACAACACACAACACAACACACAACAAGCAACACAACACCCAACACACCACACACCACACAACACACCACACGCCACACAACACACCACACGCCACACACCACACAACACACAACACAACACACAACACACCACATTACATCACCACACAACACACCACGCAACACACCACACCCCACATCACACACCACATAACACACAAAACACAACACAACACAACACCACAACACACCACACGCCACACAAAACACACAACACAACACACAACACACAACACACAACACGCAACACAACACACGCCACACACAACACACACCACACCACACACACCACACCACACCACACAACACAAAACATAACACCACACACCACACACCACACAAAACAACACCACCCACCACACAACACACAACACACCACACAACAAACAACACACAACACCACACAACACACAACCCAACACACAACACACACCACAAAACACAACACACACCACAACACACAACACACCACACACAACAACACACCACACACCACACAACACAACACACAACACAACACACAATACACCACACGCCACACACAACACAACACACCACACAACACACAACACGCCACACACAACACAACACACAACACATTACATCAACACACAACACACAACACACCACGCAACACACCACATTACATCACCACACAACACACCACACAACATCACACACCACATAACACACAAAACACAACACAACACAACACACAACACAACACCCAAACCAACACACACACCCAAACCAACACACACACACACACACACACTCAAACACAACACACAACACACACACACACCCAAACCAACACACACACACACTCAAACACAAACCACAATACACTACACAACACACAACACGCCACAACACACCACAACACACAACACAAACACACAACACAACAAACAACACAACACACAACACACACAAAACCACACACAACACAACAAACAAAACACAACACACAACACAACCCAACACACAACACAACACAACCCAACACACAACACACAACACACCACACAACACTCCACACAACACAACACCACACACAACACACAACACCACACAAAACACAACACACAACACTCCACACACCACACAACACAACACCACACACAACATACAACACCACACAACACCACACACCACACACCACACGACACAACACCCAACACACAACACAACACAACACATACAAAACAACACAACACACAACACACAACACAACTCACACCACACCACACAACACAACACAACACACAACACAACATACAAAACAACACAACACACAACACACAACACACAACACAACAAATTGCCTTGCTGCTGGCATGGTTTACAGACACTTGAAATAGAGGCGATGGGTTACGAAAACGGCTATATTTACAGATTGGTAGCCCCGATTTGAAATCCGCCTTTTTCTATGAAGAGCAGAGAAGCAGGGGAAGAACTTTTTTCCTCAAAAATGCTCCGAAAGTGGTCAAAACGACCGTTGTTTGGGAAGGTTGAAAAACACGTGGTAATGCAGTTACAAAAACAGCTGTACCCGTAAGTTCCGTATGGAATATTTTGATTCTGCACACAGCTATGAATAGCAGAGAAGTAGACGAATATCCCATTCACTCTAACTTCTTGTCTAACTGGCTGCATTATTGGTCAAAATAGACACTGCTTGCCAAAATGTTACAGAAACTGATGTTGGTGCTGTTACTTAACCTCCTGTAACTTTTGATGCGAATATCATTTTTGTCTCCAAACATTTCTTGTCTAAGTGGTTGCAAAGTGGATTTATTAGCTGATTTGTGTCAAAAATGTCTTGATTTCACTTACAAAGAATGTCACTTGGAAGTGATGATGTCACAATGGGGCACTTGAGTTTCTTGAGAGATCCAATGAAAGCGGAAGGAGGACATATAAAGAGGACCAGAAAGTGAAAAACGGTGAATAAAACAAACTTAGGGAGGAGGCTTCTAATGTTAACATGCATGAAACCAAGGCTATTACCGTTACAGAAGTCATCAACAGAGAGCGCCTGGGGAATAGGAGTGGAGCTAGGCACTACAGGGCCTGGATTCACCTTTACATCGCCAGAGGAACAGGAGGATAAGGGTACAGCTAAAAGCAATAAGAATTGGTCGTCTAGAACGTCTGGAACAGAGAGTAAAAGGAGGTTTCTGGGGGCGATAAAATAGCTTCAAGGTATAATGTACAGACAAAGGTATGGTAGGATGTGAATGCAGTGGAGGTAAACCTAGGTATTGAGTGATAATGAGAGAGATATTGTCTCTAGAAACATCATTGAAACCAGGAACTAATAGGTTGGATAAGGTATAGTGAACAGGACTAGAGGCTCTACAGTGAAATAAGCCAATAAACACTAACCAGAACAGCAATGGACAAGGCATATAGTGATCAAAAAGGTCCAGTGAGTAGTGAGGTTGGTTGGGGTCACGGCGATTTAGACAGCTAGCTGGGCCATCGGCTAGGTCTGTTATTAGCCACCTCTTGCGTTTCCGTCGGTAGGATTAGTGGGGTTCCGTGTGGTAGAGGGGATGAATCCAATTCGCAAAAAAAAACAACAATAGACATAGTTATAGAGGCCCAAGAAAAAGAAAAATAAATAATACAAAAAATAAATTGTCCCGATAGGTCTATTCAGATAGCAGCCGATAAGACAGCCAACGGTTAGCGGACCGCAGATGGGCGTTCAGGTAACGTCGCGATGGAGGAGCCAGCCGGATAACTCCCTCGGGTAGATAACGTCGGTAGTCCAGTTGTGAAGGCCCGGTGGGGCTCCGCGTTGGCAGTAAAACGGGTCCGGATAGGTGATTGTAGCCCAGGAGTGACTGATGGAACTCTTCAGCTGGCTAGCTCCGGAATAATTGATGTTTGCTCCAGAATCGACGAAAGCCGATAGTCACACGGATAGCAGCTAGCTAACGATCCAGGTATAAATGTCCAGAGTTAGCGGTTGAAATCCGGGGACATGGAGAGAAAAATAGGTCCAGTATGTTCCGGTCTGAGCCGCGCCGTACAAAACTGGCGATCGATTTTCGAGCTAAAGGATAGCTGATGACCACAAACCGTGGTTAGCTGAATACTAACGATTAGCCAGTAAAGAAGTTAACTAGCTTCTGATTAGCTTCTGGCTAGCTTCTGGATTAGCTTCTGGCTAGCTTCTGGCTAGCTTCTGGTTAGCTTCTGGTTAGCTTCTATGGAGGATTACAGATTTGAGGTAAATAATACTTTCTTTTTTTTTTAACTATAAATTGGTGAGGCGGGTTGCAGGGGAGTGTTTTGAAGATGAGTTTTCTGGAAAATAAAATAAAAAAATATATATTAAAAGGTATGCGAAGAAAGTTGTAAATATATATATATATATATATATATATATATATATATATATATATATATGTACGGGACACGACAAGACAAGGACAAAAGACGTCTGAACTGCTATGCCATCTTGATGAGCACAGTTATGATTATGATTCGAGAGTGTGTTGATATCAGTGTGTTTAATATCAGTGACATCGTTTGCAAACTCCCCTCCCTGGTACAGTGCCTTGCGAAAGTATTCGGCCCCCTTGAACTTTGCAACCTTTTGCCACATTTCAGGCTTCAAAAATAAAGATATAAAACTGTATTTTTTTGTGAAGAATCAACAACAAGTGGGACACAATCATGAAGTGGAACGACATTTATTGGATATTTCAAACTTTTTTAACAAATCAAAAACTGAAAAATTGGGCGTGCAAAATTATTCAGCCCCTTTACTTTCAGTGCAGAAAACTCTCTCCAGAAGTTCAGTGGGGATCTCTGAATGATCCAATGTTGACCTAAATGACTAATGATGATAAATACAATCCACCTGTGTGTAATCAAGTCTCCGTATAAATGCACCTGCACTGCGATAGTCTCAGAGGTCCGTTAAAAGCGCAGAGAGCATCATGAAGAACAAGGAACACACCAGACAGGTCCGAGATACTGTTGTGAAGAAGTTTAAAGCCGGATTTGGATACAAAAAGATTTCCCAAGCTTTAAACATCCCAAGGAGCACTGTGCAAGCGATAATATTGAAATGGAAGGAGTATCAGACCACTGCAAATCCAACCTCCGAGGCTTTTCTCTATCAGGCCCAATCAATCAGAACATTTTATTTCCTCCATCTTTGAATGATGGGGCTTTTGGCATTTGGCACTCACTAGGCCTTTCCTCGCTAGCCCAATTATTATTTGATGGTACATTTGCCTCTTTTTCTCAGCTGCAGGAAAAGTTCAATCTCCCCCAATCCCACTTTTTCCGCTATCTCCAGACTAGAAACTTTGTCAGGGCTAATACACCTGGATTTCCCAATGGGCCTGCGAATACAGCTATAGAGAGCATCTTGGAGCTGAACAAGCTTCCTAGGGGCGCAATTTCAATTTCAGATGTATATGCAATCATTCATGACTTACAGAACCCTTCTTTGGTGCCTTTAAAGACTCGATGGGAAAAGGATTTGGGGGAGGAACTTGGGGAAGACGCCTGGGAATCTGTGCTGCACAGGGTGCACTCGTCCTCTTTTAGCACTAGACACAGCCTCATTCAATTCAAGGTGGTTCACCGTATCCACTGGTCGGGGGCCAAACTTGGAAGAATATTCTCTGATTTTGATCCTACCTGTGTCAGATGTAAGGTGGAACCAGCCACACTGTAGCATATGTTTTGGGGCTGTCATAAACTGTCAGGTTTCTGGGAATTAATATTTAAATGTTTCTCTGATATATATGACACTGTTATAGATCCGTCTCCCCTTACAGCCCTTTTTGGAGTACTGCCCATGGGTACCCCCCTATCAAGAATCCAGTCGGACACTGTTGCTTATACAACTCTTTTAGCTAGACGGCTAATACTACAGAACTGGAAGATGGCAGCTCCCCCATCTTATAAATATTGGGTGAGGGATGTGTTGTGCTCTTGGAAACTAGAAAAAATTCAATTCAATTCACGTGGGAACCCCAAACTGTTTGATGAGGCTTGGTCTCCATTCCGGTCTTACTTTAAACAGTCCATCCTCTGATGGCATTCCAATTAATACTAAAATAAGTCTGTGACTTAAGGGTTGGGGGAGTCTCTCTCTGTGTTTTTGCTGGGGGGGGATTAAGATCCATGTGCTTATTGATTGTGGTCCGCAGATGCCTTGTTCATCTTGCCCAGGCAGAGACTGAAGTGTGAGCTTGTTTTTCCCAGTTATTTTTACATTTTGTTCACGCCTACATGAATAATAATTTTTTTAAATTTTTATTATAAAGCATTGTAAACTTTTTTTTTGTCCAGTGGATGGTCGGTCTGTGGCCATGACTCTCTGTGAGTGGTTGCATTTCTCCACCCTTATCCCTTGACTGTTTACAGGAACAATGGTGAGATGTTTGCCCTGTCCCTGTACTATAGATTGCCCTTTAACCTCTGTAGCCTTCTGCACGGTGTGTTTAACTTGTCTAAAGTATGGTATCTTTAAAGCAATTTTTTTATTTGTATTTTTATTTGTATTTAATTATTTTTTCTAGTTGAGTATATTATTTATATTGCTTTGTCTTGTCTGTATGTGTGTATGTTCAAAACTTAATAAACAGAGTTTAAAAAAAAAAAAAAAAAAAAAAAAGACCACTGCAAATCTACCAAGACCTGGTAGACCTGGCCGTCCCTCTAAACTTTCAGCTCATACAAGGAGAAGACTGATCAGAGATGCAGCCAAGAGGCCCATGATCACTCTGGATGAACTGCAGAGATCTACAGCTGAGGTGAGAGACTCTGTCCTCTGACATACCCCAAGCGACTTACAGCTGTAATCGCAGCAAAAGGTGGCGCTACAAAGTATTAACTTAAGGGGGCTGAATAATTTTGCACGCCCAATTTTTCAGTTTTTGATTTGTTAAAAAAGTTTGAAATATCCCAGAAATGTCGTTCCACTTCATGATTGTGTCCCACTTGTTGTTGATTCTTCACAAAAAAATACAGTTTTATATCTTTATGTTTGAAGCCTGAAATGTGGCAAAAGGTCGCAAAGTTCAAGGGGGCCGAATACTTTCGCAAGGCAGTGTAAGTGATGATGAAAAAGTTTGTTGGTGATTATTGAAGCGATCTTTGTTCCCAATCTGTCCTCCAAGGGTTCAGCAATTACCCATCTTCTGAAGAGGTCAGTCATGTTTAGGGCTTCTCAAAAGGGCCTATAGATAGATTCCCAGGATAGACCATGCCTAACTTCGATAGGATGCATCACAGGGCCCGTGTTTTCATGTTATAGTAGAGTTGACACTCTGCACTCCTCAACCTTATAGAATGTGAAAACATCGTACATTAGATATAACAAAGGCAAACGCTCTTTCGTCTTAATCTATAATAACTGCATTAGCACAGTTACAAAACAAGTTGATTTGATCCTGGATGCTGATTGGTTGATAGCAGGGAGTTATTGCGCCACAATCCCCCATATTCCACTCTTAATACCTGTTGACAGCAGTTAAATGTATCAATGTGTATCCACTGTCCCACAGCCCAGCCAGTGAATTTATAAACTTAATATCTCATTTAATAAATAGGCATCTAGACAATATTTATTCCCCATGCTACAAGCATAGCATTTGGTTTGGTACACCAGGTGATAACATAAACCTCGCTGTGTGCCTATCCTACCTATGAAATATGTTGCAGTTTGCTGTCATTTCAGCTACTTGTTGTGACTGTGTTACGCTTTAACGCTAAATTCCCGCAATGCGGATTGAATTGGCTAGCTAGCAAAATAGAAGTAACGTTAGCTTGTGATTGTTAAGATGACGCCGAAGAGGATGGCTGACATTTTACATGCTCCTAACCAATAGTGCTATTTTGTTCATTTTTTTGCATCGTTTGTAACTTATTTTCTACATAATATTGCTGCTACCGTCTAATATGACCAGAAATAACCTCTGGACACCAGAACAGCTTACAGACGGTAGGCAATTAAGGTCACAGTTACGAAAACTTAGGACACTAAAGAGGCCTTTCTACTGACTCTGAAAAACACAGAAAGTGTCACTGTAGTGTCCAAAACGTATTTCATGCTGTCAGGAATTCCTTTGGCAGCAAGAGCCTCTCGGTGGATGCTGCAGTCTACCCAAGTGGCGTCAGGAGCAACTGCCTACACATGCGTTACCACTCCACTATGTCTCCCTGTCATGGCTTTTGCGCCATCAGTACAGATGTAACACATCTTGACCACCAAAGTCCATTTGATGTCACAAAGCTGTCCAGTACTTTAAACACTTGGATTGAAACGATCAGATGGAGACATCGGAAGCACTATCCCATTAGAAGAGGTTGAGTATTCCGATATTTACTGAAAACTGTAGAATGACAGCACGGAAATGCTGGGAGAGTCAAATTATGCAAGAGGCAGCATAATGTTGACGTTATCCAGTGGGTGTTTCTGGCACAATTCCCAGGTAGGATGACACAACTGAGATTACTACCAGATGTGAATTTCAGTGTTGTAGGAAACTGACAGCTGTAACCCAGTCTTTCTCTACCTCTATAAAAACTACCATTGGTCCATATTAGTTGATGATTAATATTATAGTAATATGGTTGAATGTTAGTACAATAGTATGCCAAAATGTAGCACTGAAAATAGCCAAGGAATATACAACAATTATACAACTGATACTAAAACTGCAACAGCTGTCATATCTATGCTAACTAAGGTTGACTGAGTGATGATGTTCTCACGTTGAGAGAAGAGTTGATGGCTGACTCGGACGGGTAGACGATGTAAGTAGAGCAGCGGGAAGCCGAGACCCTGCGAGGTGCGCTGCAGCCGGAGCATCTTGGGGCCAGGCCAGGAGAAGCGCTCACTCCCACGCCCGGGAGTGAGCTATGGTCACGCCCGCTCTGGTCACGCCCATCCTGCTGTTTGGCCTGAGAAAAACATATAGAGGGATAGATGGAATATTAATATGGTTAATGTGACCTTTGAGATAATCCACTCAAAGTAGGACAGATAGATGAACATGTTTTCCTCTTACATACTTCTGCTAGTGTAATTGACAATTCAGTCACAGACGAAAACATTAATATCTGGAGGTGGCCTTAGACTTTACTAATTTAATTTATTATCCTCCTAGAGGGAGAAGGTGCTTTGAATGAATTGAAACTGTGAAGGATGCAGCAGAAAGATTCAGCAGAAAGGCAAAGAGGGAGAAAGAGCGACACAGTCAGACATGACATCCGCAGCACACCCATAAGATTTAGACATAAGAAATCTAGTCTAATTTAGATCTCCCAATAGGAGACCTTCAGTACAGATGTCATAGTAAGATATTAAAACTGCAATCAGCAGTTGAAACAATAACAAAGAAATCCTTGCCCCTGTTTCACTAAAAAGCTGAGGGATGGGGGTGGATAAATGTCATCACTCTCAAATTCACAGACTGAGCTAGGACTGACCATCCAAGATACATTTTTGTTGTTGTTGTTGTTGTTGTTTTAACCATGTTTTGAGGCTATATAGTGTGTGTTTACATTTACTTTGTTTACAAACATTGGAATAAAACAACCTTATATTTTGATGGGTTACGACAGTTGAACTCATGACGCATTTATAAGTTAGCCCATATCCTTCAAGAATAAATGGGTACATATCATTCATTTATTTATCTAAAAATTGATTTAGCAACTGGTGATTGCCCCTTTAGCAGCAGTCATCAGGTTCACAAGGCCACAATTTACAAGTGATGAGAACATGGCATCAAATCCCCACTATACTCTCAATGTGTTCCTTGACACTGGAGATAGTAAATAAGCTTTACTCAAACAGAGCTCTCTGTTTTCACAGATAAAACACATTGAGTGAGAGTTAATTTGGCATATTTTCACAAATATTAAATCAAATGAAGTTACATGAAATGTAATAAAGACTCAGTATGTTGACATGGCTACGGTTCTACTAAGCAGTCAGAAAGGTAAGAAATTAAACAAAGAAGTTAATTCCAGGACAGGACATAGCTCTGTATACTTTGTGTTCAGTGCTGTCATCAGAGAACGGCTAAGCTGGATCTTCTAATTGAATTCCTCGTAGGCTAATACATCACATCTTGATGCAATAAGAGTTTGATGTTGGTAGAGTTGAAGAGCAGTGAAATAATACAATTTTGTATAATGACAAACTTTTGGATGCAGTTGACTTTGAGACAGAGCTCCAACATCCAAGAAGTCTGAAAAATCACAGATTCTGTTCCACACACTTTCCAATTAGGCTATGTGTCACGGATACCAACCACAACTAACCATTCGAAGACTGTTCTAGATGTAACTACACCAGGTAAAAGAAACAGGACTTTCCGCTAGTCTCTAATGTGTATCATGGCGACGGTAACCATGCAGAAAACATTGATTAACCCCAGCCTACTTATGTGACCCTCTTTTCCTGAACATGACATCACACAGACACACACAATAAGCTACACTGTAATCTATCCTGCCTGGTATGTCACAGGCATGTAAAACACATTGCATAAAGAATCCACTCGCCAGGGAAAAGTCCTACAGTATTTCACAACCAAAATTCAATGAGAAAGCCACATGATGGCCTCTTGCCTCTTGTATAATGCCTGCGCCGTAAGACTGATATCATATTCATCATCAAACTAATGGTTTGCTCAGCCCACACCACCACAGGGTGTGCGTTAGTGGTCGCCTTTGAAACACCACAGTGACTAAGGGCCAACTACGGGCCTGTCAAACAGTCCTCACTGCAGCCTCAGATCAGCGTTCTCCATAGGACATGAGCAGAGAGTTTGTCTTCAGTGGGCTCCAAAACACTGCCTCCCCCCCTCTCTAAGCTTTCCCCCATCTCTGTCCTCAAATCGCTCGCTTTCTCACCCAACTCCACACCTCTGTGTGTGTCTCTGCAGCAGATATAGGAGTCTCAAGAGAATGGGCTGGGCTTGTACATAACTGTTGGCCTGGTGAGATCACTCGCAACTCTGCTTAGAAACACACACACACACATACACACACAGAAAATAAGGGGAGAGGAGAGGGGGAGAAAGGGGGTTGTGGAGAGGAACGAGGACTTAAAAAAAGCTTCAGCCAAGACATCAATGCAGTTCGAAATCTGTAGTCACTTTGACCAAGTAATTTTTATGCAGTGTGATGCACATCATACCAACGTATACTCAGTTACAGTTTATTAGGCACACCCATCTAGTACCATGTCAGACTCCCCTGTAGCCCATGAAGGGATGCACCTGATCAGCAACAATGTTCAGATACGCTGTGGCGTTCAAGCATTGCTCAGTTGCTATCAAGGGTCCTAATGTGTGCCAGAAAAACATTCCCCACACCATACACCGTGCATGTACCGTTGACACCAAGCAGGATGGGGCCATGCTGCTTACGCCAAATCCTGACTCTGCCATCAGCATGGCGCAACAAGAATCGGGAATCATTGAACCAGGCAATATTTTTCCACTCATCAATTGTCCAGTGTTGGTGATCGCGTGTGTAAGATTTTTTTTTATTTAAAATTGAATTATATTATGTCCGTTAAGAACAAATTCTCATTTACAAAGACGGCCTACTGGGGAACAGTGGGTTAACTTCACTAGGGTAGGGGGAAGCATTCGGAATTTTGGATGAAAAGCATGCCCAAATTAAACTGTCTGCTACTCAGTCCCAGAATATAGGATATGCATATAATTAGTAGATTTGGATAGAAACCACTCTAACGTTTCCAAAACTGTTAAAATAATGTCTGTGAGTATAACAGAGCTGATATGGCAGGCGAAAACCAGAGAAAAATCCAACAAGGATGTACTATTATTTTGAAATCCTGGAATTAGTGCACGCGCCTTCTGCATTCGGATTATGGACAAGACGCGCAAACAAAAAGGAGGTTTTTGCTCATAAAGAGGGACATTATCGAACAAAACAAACATTTATTGTCTAACATGGAGACCTGGGAGTGCCACCAGATGAAGATCATCAAAGGTATGTGATTAATTTTAATGGTATTTCTGACTTTTGTGACACTCCTTGGCTGGAAAATGGCTGTATGTGTTTCTGTGGCTAGCTAATATAATCGCAAAGTGTGCTTTCGCCGTAAAGTGTTATTGAAATCTGACGCAGCGGTTGCATTAAGGAGAAGTTTATCTATATTTCCATGAAAACACTTGTATAGTTTATCAATGTTTATGATGAGTATTTCTGTCATTTTATGTGGCTCTCTGCACTTTCACCGAATGTTTGTTTGAGACAATGCATTTCTGAACACAACGCCCCAATGTAAACTCAGATTTTTGGATATAAATATGAACTTTACCGAACAAAACATACATGTATTGTGTAACATGAAGTCCTATGAGTGTCATCTGATGAAGATCATCAAAGGTTAGTGATTAATTTAATCTATATTTCTGCTTTTGTGAATCCTCTCTTTATCTGGAAAAAATGGCTGTGTTATTCTGTGAATAGGCACTCACCTAACATAATCGTTTGGTTTGCTTTCGTCATAAAGCCTTTTTGAAATCGGACACTGTGGCTGGATTTACAACAAGTGTATCTTTAAAATGGTGTAAAATACATGTATGTTTGAGGAATTTTAATTATGGAATTTCTGTTGTTTTGAATTTGCACCCTGCAGTTTCACTGGCTGTTGACGAGGTGGGACACTACCGTCCCACGTACTATAGAGAGGTTAACCTTTTGTGACTAGGGGACAGTATTTTCATTTTTGGAAAAATAACGTTCCCATAGTAAACGGGATATTTTGTCAGGACAAGATGCTAGAATATGCATATAATTGACAGCTTATGATAGAAAACACTCTAACGTTTCCAAAACAGGGAATTCATGATTAATGGGTCAGAGACATGGTAGGAATTTCAGTCCGGGACTGACACAGTGGTTTGACCTTTAAAAGTTGCGTCATACAGTGGCACACCTTGCAGGCTGCTGCAGCATTCTGTGGCACGTTATCTATTTGTCAGCCAAGATATTGCTAGTTTGACCACCAGATGGCATCTTTGAGAAGCATTTGACAGTCTTCCATATTGCAAGCACCGGGATTCAATTCCCCGACGGGGGGGGGAAGAATTTGTTCTTAATATCATACTCAAATTCCACTGATTTAAAAACTCGGTCCTCCAAAAAATGGAGAGCATACGTATAACGTTAGCTAGCTAGCCAGCTAATGTTAGCTAGCTAACAGTACACTTTAACTTGACATTAGGTTTATGCAGTTATAGTACGTGATTTTTTAAAAAGCCGCCTATGTTACCTAAACATACTGACCAGCTCCAATAGACAGACGCAGGCTATATGGTCATCTCTCGGCATGTCCAGCCCACTTGTTATCTCAGCCAATCCTGGCTATCGGGAAGGTTGCTCACTTTTTCTGTGGCTGAACCAACTAACCTTGTAATTTAAACTAATGTCTGCGACATTAGTTTAACTAACTGAAATGGCAGGCGAAACCCCGAGGACAAACCATAAAAATAAAAAAATTCAGCATACCACTGATTTCAATGGCTGGCACTTTTATAATAGGGGGAAATTGTCCCAGAATGCAGTTCCTAGGGCTTCCACTAGATGTCAACAGTCTTTAGAAAGAGTTTCAGGCTGGTTTTTGGAAAAATTAGGGAGAAGTTGTAGTTTTTCTAAGTGGCTCCCATTTTGGCAGTAGTGTTTCCAACCGCATTGCCGAGAGAGTGCGTTCTTTTTGTTTATCTCCGGTAAAGACAATAACGATTCTCCGTCTTAAATTTGATCGTTTATTTGCATATTAGGGTACCTAAAGTTTGATTATAAACGTTGATTGACTTGTTTGGATCAGTTTATTGGAAACGTTTGGGATTCATTTAGTATGCACTTTGAAGGAGAGAAACCGAGAAGATTATGGACTGAAGCGCGCCAGCTAAACTGAGTTTTTATGGATTTAAAGAAGGACTTTATCGAACAAAAGGAACATTGTAATGTAACTGGGACCTTTTGGAGTGCCAACAGAAGAAGATCTTCAAAGGTAAGGCATATATAATATAGCTATTTCTGACTTTCATGTCGCAACTCCCTGGTTGAAAATGATTTGTTATGCATTTGTGTGCTGGGCGCTGTCCTCAGATAATAGCATGGTTTGCTTTCACCGTAAAGCCTTTTTGAAATTTGACATGGCGGCTGGATTAACAACAAGTTAAGCTTTATTTTGATGTGTTGCACTTGTGATTTCATGAAAGTTAAATATTTATAGTAATTTAATTTGAATTTCGCGCTCTGAAATTTCACCGGATGTTGGCCAGATGGGACGCTAGCATCCCAATGATCCGCAAGAAGTTAACCGTTTTAGAAACTTTAGAGTGTTTTCTATCCAAACCTACCAATTATATGCATATCCTAGCTTCTGGGCCTGAGTAGCAGGCAGTTTACTTTGGGCACGCTTTTCATCCGCACGTCAAAATACCGCCCCCTATCCCAAAGGGGTTTTAAGGAAGAGTGTTTTGAATACTGATGCTAACCTTTCTGGTTATAACCTTTTCTGACAAGACAGATCTTCCAAAGGTCGGCGAGTGGCAATCTTTACCAAGGATTTCATTCAGTGCTCTGTCTGTCCCCAAACAATTTGATTTGCAGGGGTTAAGCATTAACTTCACTAGGGTAGGGGGCAGCATTCAGAATTTTGGATGAAAAGTGTGCCCAAATTAAATTGCCTGCTACTCAGGCCCAGAAGCTACGATATGTATATAATTCGTAGATTTGGATAGATACACTCCAAAGTTTCCAAAACAGTTAAAAATATTGTCTGTGAATGTAACAGAACTGATTTGGCAGGCGAAAATCTGCGAAAAATCCATCCAGGTAGTAGGATTTATATTTTTGTAGTTTTCTATTCAATGCCATTACAGTATCCATTGACTTAGGACTCAAATTGCAGTTCCTATGCCTTCCACTTGATGTCAACAGTCTTTAGAAATGGTTTCAGGCTTGAATTCTGAAAAATGAGGGAGTAAGACCAGTCTGGATGACTAGACCCTAAAGTGTCAAAGAGCTTTTTCATGCGCACTCCTGAGAGCGCACCTTTCTTGTTTACCTTTTATATTGACGACGCTATTGTCCGATGGAATATTATCGATTATTTATGCAAAAAAATTCAGCATCGTTTGACATGTTTCTATGAACTTTATGGATACAATTTGGATTTTTTTGGTCTGCCTGTTGTAACTGCGATTGAGACTGTGGATTACTGAAGAAAACGAGCGAAACAAAACTGAGATTTTTGGATATAAAGAGAGACTTTATCGAACAAAACAAACATTTATTGAGTAAATTAATGTCTTCTGAGTGCAACCATATGAAGATCATTAAAGGTAAGTGATTCATTTTATCTCTATTTCTGTGTTGTGTAACTCTTCTACTTGGCTGGTTTACTGTTTGTATAGATTGTCTGCTGGGCGATGTTCTCAAATAATCGCATGGTATGCTTTCACCGTAAAGCCTTTTTGAAATCTGACAACATGGTTGGATTCACAAGAAGTTAATCTTTAAACCTACGTATAACACATTTAGAATATTTAACACTTTTTTTAATATAACACTTTTTGCATTTTTATAATGAGTATTTCTGTTTTTGAATTTGGCGCTCTGCAATTTCACTGGATGTTGGCCAACTTTTAATGAGCAGGCCTTCCTTCATGAACTTGCCTCTGTAAAATGGTATAGAGTCTCTTTTATGATATTTTCAGTGGTATTGTTGGCAAACACGCCCCCATAAAGAAAACTAGGATTAAAAACAGGTTTAGCCCCTGGTTCGACCATGATCTTGCAGAGATCCAACTCAAGAATTGCATTTTGCGAAAGGCTCGGCACACGCATACTCGGGCTGACTGACTATCGTTCAGGTAAATTAGAACTACGTGCACTCAGGCTATCCGGAAGGCCAAAGTTAGTTACTTTAAACTTGACCCCCAAAAAACATCTGGGTCAAATGGCTTAGACCCTTTCTTCTTTAACTGCGTCCCACTTGAAATAAAACAGGGAAAATGCAGCACGGCAAATTCAAAAAATGATATAAAAATCTAACTTTCATTAAATCACACATGTAAGATACTCAATTAAAGCTCGTTGTGAATAAAGCCAACATATCAGATTTAAAAAAACTTTTTGGCGAAAGTATAAGAAGCTATTATCTATATAGCACAATGTCAACAAAGAGAGTAGCATATAATTGAACCCTGCAGGCGCAACACAAAACACTGAAATAAAATATAAAACATGCATTACCTTTGATGAGCTTCTTTTGTTGGCACTCCAATATGTCCCATAAATCACAATTGGTCCTTTTGTTCGATTAATTCCGTCCATATGTATCCAAATGTCCATTTATTTGACGCGTTTGATCCAGAAAAAAACAGCTGCCAAAAAACGCAACGTCACTACAAAACATTTCAAAAGTTGCCTATAAACTTTGCCAAAATACTTCAAACTACTTTTGTAATACAACTTTAGGTATTTTTAAACGTTAATAATCGATCAAATTGTAGACGAGGCTATCTGTGTTCAAAACAGGAAGTAAACAAACCATGCTCCTTTTTACGTCTTGCGCAACTCTCAATAGTGTAACGTTGTTCCAGGATGTGCTTCTTCTTTGTTGCACAAATGAATAACCTCGACCAAATTCTAAAGACTGGTGACATCCAGTGGAAGCGGTAGGAACTGAAAACAGGTTCCTATGAAATATCCCTAGGCAAAGACAACTCAGGGAACAGTCAGAGGCAAAAAAAATAAAAAATCTGAACAGTTAGTCCTCGGGGTTTTGCCTGCTACATAAGTTCTGTTATACTCACAGACATGATTCAAACAGTTTTAGAAACGTCAGAGTGTTTTCTATCTGCATCTACTAATAATATGCATATTTTATATTCGTGGCATGAGTAGCAGGAAGTTGAAATTGGGCACGCTATTTATCCAAAAGTGAAAATGCTGCCCCCTATACCTTAAGAGGTTATTAACTTCTCTAGGGACGGTAGCATCCCACCTGACCAACATCCAGTGAAATTGCAGAGCGCCAAATTCAAAAACAGATATACTCATATCACAAATTCATAAAAGTGTTAAAAAAAGTGTTAAAAGTGTTAAAAAATATGAACTTTTTGTTAATCCAGCCGCTGTGTCAGATTTCAAAAAGGCTTTATGGCGAAAGCAAACCATGAGATAATTTGAGGACAGCTCCCAGCAGACAAATCATTACAAACAGTTACCAGCCAAGTAATAGTAGCCACAAAAGTCAGAAATAGCGATAAAATTAATCACTTACCTTTGATGATGTTTGTATGGTTGCACTCACAAGACTCCCATTTACTCAATACATGTTTGTTTTGTTCGATAAAGTCCCTCTTTATATCTAAAAACCTTTTGTTCAGTAATCCACAGGCTCAAAGGCAGTCACAACAGGCAGACAAAAAATCCAAAAAGTATCAGTAAAGTTCGTAGAAATATGTCAAACGATGTTTATAATCAATCCACATATTGTTTTTAGTCATAATAATCAATAACATTTCAACTGGACAAAAGCTTTGTCAAAATAAAAGGTAAACAAGAAAGGCGAGCTCTCGGTCGCACGCATGAAAAACCTCTGGGACACAGCAGTTTCCACTCATTCAGACTGGTCTTACTCCTTCATTTTTCAGAATACAAGCCTGAAACAATTTTTGAAGACTGTTGACATCTAGTGGAAGCCATAGGAAGTGCAATTTGAGTTCTAAGTCATTGGAATCTGTATAGGCAGTCTATGGGAAACTGACATTATTTTAACAGTTTTGGAAACGTTAGAGTGTTTTCTATCCAAATCTACCATATCATATCCTAGCTTCTGGGCCTGAGTAACAGGCAGTTTACTTTGGGCACGCTTCTCATCCAGATGTCAAAATACTGCCCCCAAGCCATAAGATGTGTTAACATTGTTCTGAACACCTCCAAAACAAAGGTAATGTGGTAATTGTAAGAAGAATGCCCTTTCCCCATAGGTGGTATTACTAGCTCCGAGGGTTTGGAGCTTGAGGTAGTCACCTCATACAAGTACTTGGTAGTATGGCTAGTATGGCACTGTCCTTCTCTCAGCACATATCAAAGCTGAAGGCTAAAGTTACATCTGGACTTGGTTTCCTCTATCGTAATCGCTCCTCTTTCACCCCAGCTGGCAAACTAACCCTGATTCAGATGACCATCCTACCCATGTTAGATTATGGAGACATCATTTATAGATCAGCAGGTAAGGGTGCTCTCGAGCGGCTAAATGTTCTTTACCATTTGGCCATCAGATTTGCCACCAATGCTCCTTATAGGACACATCATTGCAGTCTATACTCCTCTGTAAACTGGTCATCTCTGTATACCCGTCGCAAGACCCACTGGTTGATGCTTATTTATAAAACCCTCTTAGGCCTCACTCCCCCCTATCTGAGATATCTACTACAGCCCTCATCCTCAACATACAACACCCGTTCTGCCAGTCACATTCTGTTAAAGGTAGTTCCTGCTTCTGAGCCGGCCTGTCAGAGTAGAGACAAGGCACCCAACCTATTGTTGATTGTTGGCGCACAAGCTGGTCCCAGCCCCCGGGTGCTTCAGCGGTCAGTCGTTGTAGTTGTGTAGAATATCTATGCGCCCATGCTCAATACAGTTATCTCACACCTGGCTCCTGTTATCTAACAAAATACCGTTTGTTCTCGCAACACTACGTTCTGAATGTGCCCCCACAACTCATTGCACATTTCCTGTCTTCATGTTATTCTGTATTTTTCCATCACGAGAAAGGCCCATGGCCCTGAAACTGTTAACAATGTCTCAAGTCAGCTATGTTGCATAACACATACTGTATACCCACACAAGCCAACAGCAAATACTATTCCATCACATATGATATGGTAAGGGCTATAGTGTATAACACAGAACCTCACAAACCACTAAAGGAAGAAAATAGGTATTTTTCGTTAAAAATGACATTCATGACAATAGTGATGTGGTGTTCCAAAAAAGCTTAGTTCTGAAGTTAATCATGTTAAATGATAACTTTACTTTCTTATTCTGTCCCTTACCTTTTTCACTTTTTAAGGAAAGATTCCTGGTGCAATTTTAGTCTGAAACTCTAAACTAGCCATCAAGACAAGCATGCTGTGTGGTCATATTGAAGTCATTAGTGTGACTAAAAACAGGTGGTTGTTGTATTACAGTCATTCTGAATAGACCACTAAATGTCACAATTAGACATCCACAGAGATGGATAATAAGCTGCATGTGATATCCTGTAGTTTTCCTGTAGGCACAGTTGCTACAAAGGAAAATACACTAATTTGGGTCAAGAAAATTTGGAAAAGCACCAGATAAGTATTTGCTCATTTAGGCTCTTGTATAATGAACTTTAAGGATTATATCATGAACATAGCATGTAGTAACAGTAGGGCTAGGCCGGCTAGGCCAGCGTCCCGCCGTCAACAACTTCCGGTGAAGTTGGAGGGCGTGCAATTCAAATTAATAATCATACAAATTATGGATATTAAACATTTAGGTACATACAAGTGTCTTCACTTGGTTAAAAAGCTTAAAGTCTTAAAGTCATCTAACTGCATTGTCTGATTTACAATAGGCTTTACAGAGAAAGCATGCCATGCGATTGTTTGAGGACGGCGCCCCACATCAAAATATTTTTTAATCAGCACAGGCTTCATAAAATCACAAATAGCAATTAAATATTCACTTACTTTTTGAAAATCTTTCTCTGATATGCACTTCAAAGAGTCCCAGCTACAACATGCATGGCCGTTTTGTTAGATAAAATCCTTCTTTGTAACCCAAAAAGTCAGTTTAATTGGCGCCATCGATTTGTGTAATCCACTCGTTCAACATGCAGAGAAAGGAATCCAAAACTTTGTTAAAACAAGTCAAAATACGTTTCCATTTAATCCTCAGGTACCCTAAAATGTAATTAAACTATAATATTTCATAGGGAAAGAAGTATGTTCAATAGAAAAGCTAAATTAGCAGGTGCACGTCCCCTTCGCTGAGCGCTGATTTCGAACTCTGACTCCCAGTACCAAAACTCAGAATTCTTCCTCGTTTTCAAAGAAACAAGCCTGAAACCTTTAACAAAGACTGTTGACATCTAGTGGAAGCCATAGAAATTGCAATCTGGGAGCTGGATTTGGATATGACCCTATTATGTTCCATTGGAAGAGCATGGGCTCTCAAAAAAAACAACATTCTGGTTGTTTTGTCTTTGGATTTTCTCCTACCATATCTATTGTGTTATAGTCTCATACATTATTTTAACATTTCTACAAACTTCAAAGTGTTTTCTATCCAATGGTATGCATATGCTGGCTTCTGGGCCTGAGTAACAGGCAGTTTACTTTGGGCACGTCAGTCAGACAGGAAGTGGAGAAAAATAGACCCTAGCCTTTAAACAGCTTATAAGCAGACCTTCAAAAACGCATTTACCATAGTGAATGAAAAAATAAACAAAAACAGCACATCAAATACTGACGTGTTGTGTTTGAGATTAAATAACATCAAAAGATCTTAAAATATAGTGCAGAGTTTATTTAGTTTTCCAAAACAAAGTGAAATCATAGACAGGGGTAATGAGAGTTATATGACTATTTTCCAGACAATTTCACATCTAGCATTTAGGGCAGTAGTTTTTTTCTTCACTGAATATCTGTTTACAATGTATTTGCCATTTGACACTAAAGAAAAGAGGTGTCGTGTGTTAGTTGTTGGCGATGAATATAGTCTTGTATCTCTCGATGAGGTCAATGTCCCTCTCCAGCTGCTTCATCTCCAGCTCCAGACGCTCCTTGCGGTACTTCTTAGGGGTGGTGTCCGTGACAACAGAGAGTCCCTGGTACTGATGGTGCAGCTCCCCCCAGTTCATCTTCAAGCCCTGGACAGATGATGATCCATCAATCACACAGGCTAAGAGATGATCTTTCCATTATTGCTCAGGAACAATTAATTATCAATGAGCCTGTGTATGTCAGCGTAATATTTATTCTCTGTAATACTAATTACCCCACCAAAGATCAGCTTATAAAAAGTATACTTGGCCATAAGAGACTATATATGGGCAAATAAAACTTGTAGAATAAAAATGAATGTTTTACATCTTCCTAAGTTAGAGGGTGGTTTTAAGTGTCTATTTTCTAAGGATAAAGCTAAGAACATTAACAACTTCATAGTTAAGAACACTATAACAATATGGAAGAAAATGAAACGTATTCTACAATAACCAATATCACTTCCTAAAAACACAACCTTATGGAACAATCTAACAATAAATTGGTCCACATGGAAAACTAAAGGCATAAATGACATGGTAATATGAAAATGCATTTATTTCCATGACAGAATTGAAAAGCAATTTTGGACTGACCAATGTAGATTTTTTTTCAAATACATGCAACTTAATGTTTCATACCAAGAAATTTAATTTTGAAATCTTTTGGACAATCTTGAGGGAACCATATTTGAGTTAGAAAAGGATATTCATATGATAGGTAAGATATATAAAATCTTGCAGAGAGCCTATCCAACTGACAATCTCTTTGAAAAAAAGATAAACTACTGGAACCAAGACTTAAATAACTGATAATAGCACATGATGGAGGAAATGTGGCAGAGTCATGTCTTAAGTATAAAACTAACAGTGACTCAATAATACATGCCTTCTCAAAAAGTTATGGGTGGTGTTAGAAAGCTGGCTGTCAGAAGTATTACAAGGTACATTTACTTTTAATCCGTCTGTCTGCATATTTCAAGACATGGCATATGAGGGTGCAGTGAGATACCTGTATACTTAACTGGAAATCAACCAATCCTCCATCGTTAACACAAATTACTACATGGAACTCCATTCCACATCAAGTAACTGACCAAAGTAGTACAATTAGATTTAAAAAACAGACTAAAAAACACCTTATGGAACAGCGGGGACTGTGAAGCAACACAAACATTGGCGCACACACACACGATAACATACACACTATACATACAGTGCCTTGCGAAAGTATTCGGCCCCTTTGAACTTTGCGACCTTTTGCCACATTTCAGGCTTCAAACATAAAGATATAAAACTGTATTTTTTTGTGAAGAATCAACAACAAGTGGGACACAATCATGAAGTGGAACGACATTTATTGGATATTTCAAACTTTTTTAACAAATCAAAAACTGAAAATTGGGCGTGCAAAATTATTCAGCCCCTTTACTTTCAGTGCAGCAAACTCTCTCCAGAAGTTCAGTGAGGATCTCTGAATGATCCAATGTTGACCTAAATGACTAATGATGATAAATACAATCCACCTGTGTGTAATCAAGTCTCCGTATAAATGCACCTGCACTGTGATAGTCTCAGAGGTCCGTTAAAAGCGCAGAGAGCATCATGAAGAACAAGGAACACACCAGGCAGTTCCGAGATACTGTTGTGAAGAAGTTTAAAGCCGGATTTGGATACAAAAAGATTTCCCAAGCTTTAAAAATCCCAAGGAGCACTGTGCAAGCGATAATATTGAAATGGAAGGAGTATCAGACCACTGCAAATCCAACCTCCAAGACCTGGCCGTCCCTCTAAACTTTCAGCTCATACAAGGAAAAGACTGATCAGAGATGCAGCCAAGAGGCCCATGATCACTCTGGATGAACTGCAGAGATCTACAGCTGAGGTGGGAGACTCTGTCCATAGGACAACAATCAGTCGTATATTGCACAAATCTGGCCTTTATGGAAGAGTGGCAAGAAGAAAGCCATTTCTTAAAGATATCCATAAAAAGTGTCGTTTAAAGTTTGCCACAAGCCACCTGGGAGACACACCAAACATGTGGAAGAAGGTGCTCTGGTCAGATGAAACCAAAATTGAACTTTTTGGCAACAATGCAAAACGTTATGTTTGGCGTAATAGCAACACAGCTGAACACACCATCCCCACTGTCAAACATGGTGGTGGCAGCATCATGGTTTGGGCCTGCTTTTCTTCAGCAGGGACAGGGAAGATGGTTAAAATTGATGGGAAGATGGATGGAGCCAAATACAGGACCATTCTGGAAGAAAACCTGATGGAGTCTGCAAAAGACCTGAGACTGGGACGGAGATTTGTCTTCCAACAAGACAATGATCTAAAACATAAAGCAAAATCTACAATGGAATGGTTCAAAAATAAACATATCCAGGTTTTAGAATGGCCAAGTCAAAGTCCAGACCTGAATCCAATCGAGAATCTGTGGAAAGAACTGAAAACTGCTATTCACAAATGCTCTCCATCCAACCTCACTGAGCTCGAGCTGTTTTGCAAGGAGGAATGGGAAAAAATTTCAGTCTCTCGATGTGCAAAACTGATAGAGACATAACCCCAAGCGACTTACAGCTGTAATCGCAGCAAAAGGTGGCGCTACAAAGTATTAACTTAAGGGGGCTGAATAATTTTGCACGCCCAATTTTTCAGTTTTTGATTTGTTAAAAAAGTTAGAAATATCCAATAAATGTCGTTCCACTTCATGATTGTGTCCCACTTGTTGTTGATTCTTCACAAAAAAATACAGTTTTATATCTTTATGTTTGAAGCCTGAAATGTGGCAAAAGGTCGCAAAGTTCAAGGGGGCCGAATACTTTCGCAAGGCACTGTACATATGGATTTATTAATGTAGATATGTGGTAGTGGTGGAGTAGGGGCCTGAGGGCACACAGTGTGTTGTGAAATCTGTGAATGTATTGTAATGTTTTTAAAATGTATAGACTGGCTTAATTTTGCTGGACCCCAGGAAGAGTAGCTGCTGTTTTGGCAGCAGCTAATGGGGATCCATAATAAATACAAATGATTTATTATCCAAATGTTGAAAGTGAGTGGGCGATGGAGAGAAACAAAATGGTGCAGTTTGAGGCCATGTGGCGGAGTGATGATGCACTGGAGATGGGGGTGTGAGTAGGTGGGTCTGGGCAGGGGTGATGTTGTGGATGTTTGTATGCTTCTGTATGTTGTCGTTTGTATGTGTATGTTTCGTAATTATTATTATTTTTTATCATAAATAAAATATATATTTGTTTAAATAATCGTAATGCCCATCCGTGTTCCAAAAATTAACAGACACAAATCTTACCCCTCTCACACCCTTCATTCAATTTGAATGTATGCTAGTGCTTTGTAAGCCTATTTATCATTTGATACATTGTTCAAATATTGAATCTTATCTAAATGACTAATCAACTAAAACACATACATGAATGTAATGAAACTTTATGAATAATTCTAGGTCAGATTCTATTGGCTTGGTTCTAAGGACCTAAGTGGTTTACCTGTAGGATGTTGTTTCGCTCATCCTCAGAGAGCTGTTTCATGGTGCCCTGTCTCATGTGTTCCTTGACAAAGCTGTCATACTCATCCTGAGCCCTCCTCACCTCCTCAGTGCGATGCTGCAAGTACTCAGGGGTCTTCCCAAAGTCCTAGAGAGGGGATGGGAAAATAGTTATGTTGGGCTCCTCTTCAGTTCAGTTCAAATAGGTTGAGTGTCTTTGTGCAATAAGCATATAAGTATCTTTCTTTGAATAGCAATCAAAATCTTGGACAAATCACTACCTGCTTGACAGACAAAGAAAAAACACTATTTGCATATGTAATGATAAGTTCACCTTTTTCTTGATGTACTTTGGGAGTAGTCCTGAATTTTCCAGGAGCTGTTTGTCTCCAGTTTTAGTGTCGGCATAGATAGGCTGTGGCTTTTTTGGCACTGCCATGATGTTCTCAAAGGCGTTTGTCTTTACAAAGTCCTTTTTGGTGTGAATGCCCATAAGTGGGTTGTCTGCTTTGGCAGGTATTTGTGGTTTTTTGAAAGTCTCATCATCCAAATATGAAAATGGTTGCTCTAAGGGTATAACAACATAGACACATAGTTAGGAAATGACCTCCAAACAAAGTGATATTGAGATGTAATCTCATCCTATTGCTTACTTTCAGGAAGTTTGGGTTCCTTGGAGTGCTTGAGCAGATATTTCTCTGGAGAGGGCAAGTCTACTTTTACTTGTCCCATAGTCTTGTTGGTAGGCTTATTCAGCATTTTCTCATGCTTAACTTGTGCCCTAAACTTTGACATATACCTTGACAATGGAATAAAAAAGACAAGATTGATAGATTATTACAGGACATGGCATGAGTAGGAAGAATGTGCAGTCTTTTTCACTGTGCAGGTTGTGGCAACAAAGTATCTCTATACATTCCCAATACACAGAAACATAGGCTACATAAATATATGTGGCTAGCTGGGTACAGTAAAAATGCCATCGGCTGTGTACGGTGCAAATAAGTTTAGCTAGCTACAATGTAGCCTACATACAGTTACATTGTTAGCTAGCTACGTTTGCTAGCTATAGGCAGTCATACCTTGGTGGTTTCTCTATTTTAACCTCCTCCCTTGGAATAAGGTTGTAAATACTTTCTGTTGGATACATAGTGGTCGACATATTTCTGGAATATGCACTTTTTTTCTGAGAAGCAAATAATAGCTAGCTAGTCACCTCTAGCCGGCTCTACATTCAAATGTCTGGAATGTTTTGTTTGACAAGTTCCCTGGGCAACTGTCACGGTTTGATTGCGACATCAGCATCAACGTGTTTCAATCTAAGGGAGCGTTTGTAAATTCGCTCTGGCTGTCTACTCCGATGTCAGAGCACTCCCGTCTGAGCGTGGCAGAGCGCAGGATAACTGACCATCAACATGCTTTGAATATGGCCGGTGTCATTAAACGTCGGGGAAAAAAGCGTAATTAAATTGTTGCCAGAAGCACAGTTACAGTCACCAACGCTCTGGATAACATGAAAACCCCCTAACCAGCTCTGCTGGGCGAGTAAAATGGTCAGACTGAGGTGTTCTCTCATGTTTTTCTGGAAGTTACTAGCAAGCTAGCTAACTTTAGCCAGTCGTGCTTGACTGCCGTTGTGAGCCTAGAACGCTCGGTTCAACCCTACTCCCCTGCCAGAGCGTCCATTGTGCGCTCTGAACTCAGAGCGAAACGCTCTGAATTTACGAACGCCTAGAGCGCACTCTGAGCGCCCTGCTGCTACATTGTAATGCCCCTGAAATGGCGAATAGAAGACAGTATTACTACCACAGTGTAATATCTTTGTTTCTTTCATCCATATATAGGCCTTGTTACTGATTGATTACTACATTGTATCTTCATTTAATAAGTTTAATAGGATGGTGCATCGAAAATAGAAACAAGTGGCCTGTCTAATCGTAGAGCAATTTGTCTGTTTTGTTTTGCCTTATTTTACATGTAGTACGGTAAGCGCGAAATAAAGTTTGTCCATTTACTTTGCTGTACAATATGTCGATGTTCAACAAGCCAATGTGACTGAATTGATAGATTAACCAAGCAGCTCTTTCGTAGTTCTCAACGTAGACTTTGATCTGAAGCCATTCTTGTGATTATTGTGACTTTGCCATTGTAATTGTTTGTAAGCGTGTGTAGTCTAAAATTAATTTATGATCGTATGCTATCCATTTGTTTTTTTGTATGCTGTTCTTTGTATGCCATTTTAATATTTGAGAATTAACCAATGCTATTAGGCCACTCTTGGCCATGATTACAGACACCTGTGTGTCTTTTAACACTATATAAACGAGTCATCCCGCAGTGTTTGTGATTATACTCTGATGAAGAAAGCTTGGATATTACATTTTTGCATCTGAGCTCCTAGAGTGTGCGGCTCCCCTTTATTTTCAAGTTTTCTACTCCGCTAGCCAGCACCACGCCTAAATAGGTGTGCGTTTCTTTTTCTCCTAGATTGTCTGTTTTTGTTTGCCTTATCTTACATGTAGTACGGTAATCGCGAAATAAAGTTTGTCCATTTACTTTGCTGTAGAGTATGTCGACGTTCAACAAGCCAATGTGGCTGAATTTGGTCCATCAGCTCTTTCTCTAGTACAAGAATGGCTAGCTAAAGTACTGTAAAATATTATCCAGGTAGACTATAACATTTAAATAAAATAATTATTGACTGATGCATGATTCGTTCACCCTGTGTTCCGTCGCTAAGCATTTTAACTGATGTCAAAGACATTATCTTAACTGTAATGTTTCTGTTTGTGTGTATGTCTTCTGTCCTCTCCAGGCCAGCAGTCCGAGAACTTCCAAGCAAACAGATGGTTGACTATGATGAGGAGACACAACGTGCTCTTTGTGTAAGTTGGAAAGGAGTCTCCACACAAGGAAGGGGCTCCGGATGTTTCTTCGAATCAGAGCATAGCTTCCAAGAGCAGAGTGAGAGGTATCACAATATATATTACAATATGTAGCAATACAATATGTATTAGAAGTTGTTTTGGTCAAATTAAATCAGTGATATTTATGTTAACTAAAATGTCTATGTCTGCAGCTAGCAAGCTACTCAGCTCTCCTCAGGCACAGGGCCTAACCTCTGGGGCTATAGGGGAGATGGGAATCATGATCTCAATATATGTAATAATACACACCATAGAAAATTATTAGGAATGATTTTGATGTAGATTGATGTTGATGACATCGCCTATGGTGTGGAATTAGGAACTACAGTTTTCCTGGTCAAGAAGAAAATCAAGGCCCTATAATCAATTATTACATCACTAACAGATTCATTTGATAGTAAATTATGTCAAATGTTAAGGAATTCAGTGCTTGAAATCATGGTAGCATTCATATTCTCCCAGTGTGTTGATGGACATTTGATAACGATTAAAAGACACATTTTTACCCCAGTCAATTTCAAGTAGTTTATTTACCATTCTGAGGTGTTTAGAAATATGTACATTAGAATTATTGTTTTTTTGCTCTCACATATAGTACAGTCGTGGCCAAAAGTTTTGAGAATGACACAAAAATGAATTTCCACAAAGTTTGCTACTTCAGTGTCTTTAGATATTTTTGTCAGATGTTACTATGGAATACTGAAGTATAATTACAAGCATTTCATAAGTGTCAAAGGCTTTTATTGACAATTACATGAAGTTGATGCAAAGAGTCAATATTTGCAGTGTTGACTCTTCTTTTTCAAGACCTCTACAATCCGCCCTGGCATGCTGTCAATTAACTTCTGGGCCACATCCTGACTGATGGCAGCCCATTCTTGCATAATCAATGCTTGGAGTTTGTCAGAATTTGTCGGGTTTTGTTTGTCCACCCGCCTCTTGAGGATTGACCACAAGTTCTCAATGGGATTAAGGTTTGGGGAGTTTCCTAGCCATGGACCCAAAATATTGATGTTTTGTTGCCCGAGCCACTTAGTTTTCACTTTTGCCTTGTGGCAAGGTGCTCCATCATGCTGGAAATGGCATTGTTCGTCACCAAACTGTTCCTGGATGGTTGGGAGAAGTTGCTCTCGAAGGATGTGTCGGGACCATTCTTTATTCATGGCTGTGTTCTTAGGCAAAATTGTGAGTGAGCTCACTCCCTTGGCTGAGAAGCAACCCCACACGAATGGTCTCAGGATGCTTAACTGTTGGCATGACACACCTTGTCTTCTATGGACAAGATTTTTTCCGGATGCCCCAAAAAATCGGAAAGGGGATGCATCAGAGAAAATGACTCTACCCCAGTCCTCAGCAGTCCAATCCCTGTACCTTTTGCAGTATATCCACTCCACAAATGTATTGTTAAAACCTCTTTGGGCTACAGGGCAGTATTTTCACTTCCGGATGAAAAGCGTGCCCAAAGTAAACTGCCTTTTTCTCAGGCCCAGAATCTAGGATATGCATATAATTTGTATATTTAAATAGAGCACACTCTAAAGTTTCTAAAACTGTTAAAATCATGTCTGAGTATAACAACTTTTTTGGCAGGCGAAACCCACAAGACAAATCATCCAGGATTTTTTTTTTTTGAGATCACTTTGTTTTCAATTGGTTTTCTATTGGGAACTAGATTTGAGGCACCTGGTTGCAGTTCCTATGGCTTCCACTAGATGTCAACAGTTTTTAGAAATTGGTTGATGTTTTTCCTTTGAGAAATGAAGAAGTAGCCCTTACCTTTCTGAGTGAAAAGCCAGGTGTACTTTTTTTTTTGGTGCGCGTGACCTGGAACTCGCTCCACATTCATTTTATCCGCAATTGAACACAGTATACTCCGTCTTAAATTTTATCGATTATTTACGTTTTAGGGTAGGTGAGACGCTAACTTCCACCAGGCCAACATCCGGTGAAATTGCAGAGAGCTAACATTCTAAATACACCATTTGTTATAGTAAACATTCTTGTAAATACATGTATCTTACATCATTTAAAAGATGAACGTCTTATTAATCCAGCCGCTGTGTCAGATTTCAAAAAGCTGTTACTGTGAAAGCAAACATGCTATTTTCTGAGGACGGCGCCACGCACACAAGTTTTACTAGCATTTTCAAACCAAGCATTAGCGTCATGAAAGTAAAAAATAACAATAAAATAAATTGCGTACCATTGAAGATCTTCCTCTGGTGGCAATGCCAAGTGTCCTAACTACACTGTGAATGTTCGTTTTGTTTGATAAAATCAATTTTTATAGCCTAACACAAAACATTTGTAAACCGCATTTGTAAACCGCTCCGTCTCATTCAACTTTGGAAGATGCGTTCGTGGTAATTACACACACTAAACAAACGTTTATCCAGTCATGGTTGGTTTCATTGCAATCCTCTGGTTGTTACTAACACAACCATACTTGATGGTTCTTTTCTCGAGACATATTGACCGAAACAAACCGATTTGAAGACACCAATCAATGACATCATTGCGCACCAATGGTAGGACCGGTCTATCGTTGATTGACTGTATTTTGGCCCAATGACCACTGATCATCTTGAAATCTAGCTTGGAAGATAGCCAATGAGCTGAGGTAAACGGCAATATGTAATGGTTATACGTTTGAAGACCAGCCTTTGTCGTAAACTCTGGCGTAAAAGAGGTTCATTCACCATTTCAAATCCTACTTGATGGAGCCACGGGTGTTACGCATAGCAGTACATATTCAATAGCATTTTCAACAAGTTTATATATTTAAAATATGGCGAATAAATCAGGAAAAGCTCAAACAAAGTCTAGGTATACAGATTTAACCCAAATTATAGAGGAAATAGATCGATGCGTTGTCAGGCGTGTGAAGGACGGTGCCGGGGCATGGACCACAAAAAATGTCTCCATTCCAGCTGCTGTGAAGGACTACAACAAGAGCATGGGAGGTGTGGACCTGTCATATGCGCTGATAGGATACTGCAATGTTCTCCACAAGACCATGAAATGGTACAAGACATTTTTCTATCATTTCATTGACATTGCTGTGGTGAATGCCATCATCCTCCAGAAGGAAATGGCTAAGAGTTGTGGACAGCCCCCCATCTCACAGCTAGCCTTCAGGGAGCTGCTCATCCAGGAGCTTGCTAGCTACAGCAAGTCCACTGTAGCACCTTCTGTCCCCTCTACCTCTGTCCCTTCTGCTCCAACCAGTGGTGTTCACCTGCCCAGATTCATCTATGCAGGCATGAATGTGCCTCAGGGCAAAAAAGGCACAGTAGGGATACGTCGTTGTGCCCTTTGTCACAGGAAATGCCCCATCACCAGCACCACCTGTTCAGTAAGCCTTTGCTTTACAGCAGAAAGAGACTGCTATGGGCCATGGCACCAGCAGCACAATATTGTGTAGAGGACTGAGGGTCTTCACAATATTGTAAATAGAAAATATGTTAATAGTTACCCTTGTTAATTGTTATTATTATTATATATATATATTTTTTAAATATTGTGTATATATGTGTGTTAGAATAGCATTTATGTACAGTGCCTTGCGAAAGTATTCGGCCCCCTTGAACTTTGCGACCTTTTGCCACATTTCAGGCTTCAAACATAAAGATATAAAACTGTATTTTTTTGTGAAGAATCAACAACAAGTGGGACACAATCATGAAGTGGAACGACATTTATTGGATATTTCAAACTTTTTTAACAAATCAAAAACTGAAAAATTGGGCATGCAAAATTATTCAGCCCCTTTACTTTCAGTGCAGCAAACTATCTCCAGAAGTTCAGTGAGGATCTCTGAATGATCCAATGTTGACCTAAATGACTAATGATGATAAATACAATCCACCTGTGTGTAATCAAGTCTCCGTATAAATGTGTTTGTGTAATGCTGACACTGTGTGATAGAGATTAGAATATAAATACATGTTCAAATGTGTGTTTGGGTTGGTAGTGATTACACGATTGTGTTTGCATGCTTGTGTGTGTGTGTCCTAGCTGTGATTTGTTTTGGATGGCTCCGGGCCAAGTCTGCCCAGGATTAATTGGCCTCCTTTGAGGAATTAAATCCTGGCCTGCCAATGGCCACTAATCCCTGCTCCCTTAGGAAGGAAGGACCTACCTACCTACCTACTTACTTACTTACTTAAAGTACATAGGACTGTCTGTCTAAGTGAGGCTGGTTTCTGCCTGTCTGTTTTAGCACAGGATTAGTGCTGTAACAACGGCGCGACAAAGCCTCACATTTGGTAGGCATTCATTATTTTGAGTTTGGGTGGAAACTGGATGAGCCATAACTGGGGCGACTCTCTCATTCTATGTAATGGCCATGGCTGTAACAGAACCATTCTATAAAATGTTGTGTGGCAGTGCTACTGAAAAGCCCTCGCAGTCTGCTCTCTGAAAGGTGAATGAGCTGACTGTTTATTCAGGATGGCTGTTGTGTGTGTGTGTGTGTGTGTATAGAGTAGCACAGTGATGGATGGGGGTATGTGTGGCACAGTTGTGTGTGTGTGTTTGAGTGTATGGGGGCTTGCCTTATCGCAGCTGGGGTGTGCACATCTGAGATGTGGAGTGGCACACAACATGCTTTGTCTTAGCTGGGCTGTGTAGTTGTGTCCTGTGTGTATGCATGTCATCTCAGATGTGAGGCTGCCCAGTGCTGGACCTCCTCTGATTCAGTTGTCAGCTCTAATTTGTAAAGGTTTCATTAACTGTGACCGTCAGGGGCCCATGTTGCCTCCATAGTCGCACACTGTTTGCATAAAAATAGAGATGACACTCCAAAAACACCGCGTCACATTGCCTTTTATTCATACCATGTCAAGTCACATCAAAAAGAAGGAATGCATGTATCTTGGATGCATCTTGACTATAGACCTTTTTTTTTGTTACTCTAATCTACTATTTAATTGGCATAATGTTTGATATGATATGTGGGGGTTTCCTTGGTCAAGGTCACAAGGTAAGAAAAACTCCTGGCCCTATATGATAAGGGTAGAGGGATAATCTGCACTATAGGAAAATATTACACCTTTATGTTCCTGTGTCTTTTAAGTAGGGGCTGGATGTCAAATATGAAGCCCTATGGGTCGAATTGGGACAAGTGAGCATGGATTGCAGTCCTGCTCCTCGCTGAAACGCATGTATACTTCTCTTTCCCCACCGAAGACCAGGGTTCAATCCGTAAAAATAAATTCTCACACCTGTCTGATTTTTGCAGTGGAAGGATTGCAATCATCCTTTATTGAGATATCTCCGTGACCTTTTTTAGAGTAAAAATCTCCTCTTCCTCTCCCCACAGCGAGGTGTCTGTGTCGTCCATCATCAATTTCCAGTGTCAGTATTTGGCATTATAATATGCTCCACTATATGGCAGCTGAAAAAGTTAGATCCTTTTCTTTTGTGTATTATAAAGTCACTCAGATGAATTATACAATAATCCTAACACAACGGAAGTCCCGGAGTTCTGGTCCCCAGGCCCGTGCAAGCCTACCTCATGGCTGCCATGCCTGGTGCTGCTGCCTGAGGACTCTCTCTACTCTCTCTCACAATAACACCCCTCTGTACAATATCCTGTGTAGCTACTCTCTGATGCCCAGTAGTATTCCCCTGCTTGTCACCAGTATAACAAAGCCATGTCTCTATGTGGACAGTATAGCAGTGGTGGGCCGTCAGGGCCAGCAAGGCCTTCTCTGCTGGCCTAAACATCATCAGAATATATATATTTTTTAAATATATTTTCCCACAAATATGTATTAACTTATTCCCCAGAGTAAGAGTTATACTCTTAATTTCATAGCTTTCCTCTTGGTTGCACTGCTTCCAGCCCCAGGTTGAGATTTGGAGGGCTGGTCTTTATGTTAGATCTTTTATCCAATCATATTCAGCCATCATGTGTTGCCAGGGGTCTAAAAAGCCTGTCACGGGCGGGAAAGGGGTTCGTTCGCCACTTTCAAAGTTCCAACTACGAGCGCTATCAATGGCTCACAGGCTCCGAGAAGCACTGCAAACTGTACTGCTGGGAATGCCTATTATTTGCAAGTGATAGATTTGGTGTTTGGAGCCACACTGGCTTTGCAAACTTGAGTTGTCTAACCAAGGCAGCAATGAGACACGGCTGGGCACTTACAAGCAATGGTGCTTTTGAAAACTTTTGGGGACACTCGAGTGGATCTACAGCTCAACAAACAAGCGCGCAGGGCAATGGGAGCTGCACAATGAAAAGGTATTGTACTCTTCCCCTGCAATTCTATGAATGAAAATGTAAATTTCAAGGTGACGCAACGCCTGGTTTTATACTGCGTTTCTGTCTAAATGTATAGTGTCTAGAGCCATGGCATCATAATGATGGTAATAAGAGGTGGATTAATTCGGGTGGGACTGTGTAGGACCTCACTGAAGGCCCAGCCCCCAGGCCCACGGCACGCCACTGCAGTATAGACAGCATACCAGCTGTTGATATACAGATCTCTGTGAATGACGTCAAGCAATACATTCAATGTGTCGACCCACAAAAATCTTATGGTCCGGATGGTGTCAGCAGCAAGGCAATTCAGGTATGCGCAGACCAGCTTGTATTACTGTTCCAGAAGCTGTTCCAGCTGTCACTGAACAGTGAGATAATTCCAGACTTATGGAAGAAGTCGCTGATTGTCCCAATACCTAAAAACAACATGCCAAAATAAAATAACGATTTACACCCTGTGGCCCTGACATCTGAACATATAAAATGTTTAGAAAAAATAATGAAGAAAAATATATATTTCTTTGGCCTCTCATCCCAATTAGACTCAAACCAATTCGCCTACCGTGCCTCCAGGGATGTAGATGATGCATTACTGGTCATACTGAACAATATCTACAAACATTTAAAAAAGGCAAATAGCCTAGTTGAAAATTGTATTAATTGTTTTCAGTATTGCATTGAACACCATCCAATGCCACCTACTGGTAGATAAGCTGGTGAATTTGGTTGTCAACTCTCTATTGATTAAGTGGATGAATAGCTTCCTTGTGAACCGTACTCAACAAGTGAAGTTCAACTCCTCCATCTCTACATCTAGAACAGGAGCCCCTAAAGGTTGCGCACTTTCACCCATGCTGTACACACTGTACACAAATGATTGTCAAGCCTCTGACGCACCCCACACATTTTTTAAATATGCAGATGACATTGCTGTTGTGGGTTTCCTCCACACAGACCAAGCCTCTCAATGTTTTGATAGAGCAACTTCAAAATTCGTCCACTGTTGGGCAGATAACTTTTTTTTAAAAATAAACATTAAGAAAATAAAAGACATGGAAATTGATTTCAGAAGGAACAAAACTCCACTACCCCCTACGAAGACCAATGGGGAATCCGTTGATAGAGTGACCACATATAAGTACCTGGGAATCGAAATAGACCCTTAAACTGAAATTCAATGACTGTGCCTTTGCAAAGATAAAGAAATTGCAACAGATATTTTTTTTTAATGCAAACTGAACCATTTTAATGTGGAACACCATCTTACAAATGTTCTATAAATCTGTCCTACAGAGTGTGCTGTCCTTTGGTCTGATATGGTGTTGAACACTGAGCTGTAGTCAATGAACACATTCTCAAATAGTTGATCCTTTTGTCCAGGTGGGTAAGGGCGCTGTGGAGTGTGATTATATCATCTGTGGAGGCGGTATGCGAATTGGAGTCTAGGGTTTCGGGCATGATAGTGTTGATATGAGCCATGACCAGCCTATCAAAGGACTTCATGGCTACCGACGTGCGTGCAACGGGGCGGTAATCACTTAGGCAGGTTACCTTCGCTTTCTTGGGCACAGGGACTACAGTCATGGCCAAAGGTTTTGAGAATGACACAAATATAAATTTTCACAAAGTCTGCTGCCTCAATTTGTATGATGGCAATTTCCATATACTCCAGAATGTTATTATGAAGAGTGATCAAATGAAATGCAATTAATTGCAAAATCCCTCTTTGCCATGCAAATTAACTGAATCACCCCAAAACATTTCCACTGCATTTCAACACTGCCACAAAAGGACCAGCTGACATCATGTCAGTGATTCTCTCGTTAACACAGGTGTCAGTGTTGATGAGGACAAGGCTGGAGATCACTCTGTCATGCTGATTGAGTTTGACTAACAGCCTGGAAGCTTCAAAAGGAGGGTGGTGCTTGGAATCATTGTTCTTCCTCTGTTAAACATGGTTACCTGCAAGGAAACACGTGCCGTCATTATTGCTTTGCACAAAAAGGGCTTTACAGGCAAGGATATTGCTGCCAGTAAGATTGCACCTAAATCAACCATATATCGGATCACTAAGAACTTCAAGGAGAGCGGTTCAATTGTTGTGAAGAAGGTTTCAGGGCGCCCAAGAAAGCGAGCGCCAGGACTGTCTCCTAAAGTTGATTTAGCTGCGGAATCGGGGCACCACCAGTACAGAGCTTGCTCAAGAATGGCAGCAGGCAGGTGTGAGTGCATCTGCACGCACAGTGAGGCGAAGACTTTTGGAGGATGGCCTGGTGTCAAGAAGGGCAGCAAAGATGCCAATTCTCTCCAGGAAAAACATCAGGGACAGACTGATATTCTGCAAAAGGTACAGGGATTGGACTGCAGAGAATTGGAGTAGAGTCATTTTCTCGGGTGAATCCCCTTTCCGACTGTTTGGGGCATCCGGAAAAAAGCTTGTCCGGAGGAGACAAGTTGAGAGCACTGCCATCAGTCCTGTGTCATGCCAACAGTAAAGCATCCTGAGACCATTCATGTGTGGGGTTGCTTCTCAGCCAAGGGAGTGGGCTCACTCACAATTTTGCCTAAGAACACAGCCATGAATAAAGAATGGTACCAACACATCCTCCTAGAGCAACTTCTCCCAACCATCCAGGAACAGTTTGGTGAAGAACAATGCCTTTTACAGCATGATGGAGCACCTTGCCATAAGGCAAAAGTGATAAGTAAGTGGCTCGGGGAACAAAACATCGATATTTTGGGTTCATGGCCAGGAAACTCCCCAGACCTTAATCCCATTGGGAACTTGTGGTCAATCCTCAAGAGGCAAACAGAAACCCCAAAATTCTGACAAACTCCAAGCATATTTATATTCATAGTATATGCAAATTGCCATCATACAAACAGATGCAGAAGACTTTGTGAAAATGTATATTTGTGTAATTCTCAAAACCTTTGGCCACGACTGTACAAGAATGGGCTGCCATAAGTGTGGCCCAGAAGTTAATTGACAGCATGCCAGGGCGGATTGCAGAGCTCTTGATATAGAAGGGTCAATACTGCAAATATTGACTCTTTGCATCAACTTCATGTAATTGTCAATAAAAGCATTTGACACTTATGAAATGCTTGTAATTATACTTCAGTATTCCATAGTAACATCTGACAAAAATATCCAAAGACACTGAAGCAGCAGACTTAAACAAATATATATTTGTGTCATTCTCCAATCTTTTGGCCATGGTGGTTTGTTTGAAACATGTAGGAATTACAGACTCGGTCAGGGAGAGGTTGAAAATGTCAGTGAGGGTACAAGGGGAAAGAGACTTCTTCAAAATCAAATTAGAACAGATATGGCGACTCTTTTATTCCATGCTCTGTATAGTGGAGCTGCATAAGTGTTGCTCTCCACTTTTTCAGGACATCCCTGCCTGCCAAACCCTGCCCTAACCCGGACGATGCTGGGCCAATTGTGCGCCGCCCCATGGGTCTCCCGGTCACGGACGGCTGCAACAGAACCTCTAGTGGCACAGCTAGCACTGCGATGTGCCTTAGACCACAGCGCCACTCAGGAGGCCCCTGGGATAATAAAGTTGATCTGAATCTAAACCTGGAAGTAAAGAGAGAGAGCAAAAGAATAGACCACAAAGAGAGGGATGGAAATGAGAAGGATAGAGAGGAGGTCAGAAGAACTCTGTTAGAGCTGGGAGGGAAGTGTATTGTAGTGCAATGTAGTGTTCTGAAAAATGCTGATTCAGCAGGAAAAACGTCACCTGAGGGGAAAAGGAAAGTGATTATGTATATTTTTCCCACCTAAAATTACCCATTGAAGTTTCATACTTTTTTAAAGTCTGAAGTGCAAGCATGCCTCACTCAAGTAGGAATTCAAAACAGTAAAAAAATATATTTCAAGGGAATCTTCATTGTGAATTGAGCACTCTGAGTGGTCTGTTTTTGAGTAGTGCCCCTGCTAGCCTCGGTAATTCACAGTGAACGAGATGAGAAGGCAGCCATCAACTTGCCCTCGGGGTACACGCGCGCGCATGCACGCACGCACACACACACCACCTCCAAAACACACAAAGCGGGGAGTTAACATAACCCCCTAAGACCCTCGCATAAATCTAATTACAATAATAAAATAATCCACATAAAAATCAGCCAGTTTAAACAATAGATATAGTTTTTTTTGCATTGGATGCGTCTCAATAAACCGCATTGGCACCTGCGGTGAAAGGTGACAGAGCATGAGACATGCCGAAAATCGATCTTCTCACAAAATTGTCTGGTTTGGCCTGAACACCCTCCCTTTCCATCTTCGACCCCACCCCCCTTCACCCCTCTCTCAATCCCTTCCTCATCACCTATTTACCCCCTTCACCCCCCCCCCCCCCCCCCCCCCCCCCCAGTTGGTGTTCTGCAGCTTCCCGGTGCTGGGCTCGTTCCTGTTTGGCCTGCCGCTGTGCACGATCATCCTGATATGCTACGGCATCTGCACAGCCGAGTCAGACGACCGCCAAGAAGACATGGAGCTCATGAAGAGGGAGGACGATGAGGAGGATGAAGAGGAGAATGAGGGTCGGCAGTCCACCGGAGAGCTGCAGGGCCCCGAGGAGTACAGAGAAAAAGAGGAAGAGGAGTAGAAGAACCCAGATGACAAGATAACAGAATAAAGCCGAGGCTAGTGGAAGAGGCAGATGAACTTGCCTAGTAACATAAAACTCAGAGACATGTCAATGTTTTCTTTGTTCTTCTTTACCATCCTTTTCCCCACCACTGTCACGGCCGTCGAAAGAAGAGGACCAAAGTGCAGAGTGGTGTGCGTAAATTTCTATTTTATTATGAAATGTCGCCAACAATACAAGAAATGAAAAACAACCGTGAAGCTTACAGGGCAAAGTGCCACTAACAAAGATAACTACCCACACTGAAAGGAGGGAAAAAGGGCTACCTAATTATGATTCCCAATCAGAGACAACGATAGACAGCTGTCCCTGATTGAGAACCATAACCGGCCAAAACATAGAAATAAAGAAACATACAAAACAAAAAATAGAATGCCCTCCCCACATCACACCCTACCCTGACCTGACCAAATAGAGAAATAAAACAGCTGAAAACCTGAAAACCTGAACCTATAGTGGAGGTTCCGGGTGGGCATCTATCCACGGTGGCGGCTCTGGTGCGGGACGTAGACCTCGCTCCATCTCTGGCTCACCCCGCTTTGGTGGCGCCTCTGGTGTGGGGACCCTCTCTGCGGGCCCCGGACTGGGCACCCTCGCTGCGGGCACCAGACTGGGCACCCTCGCTGCGGGCACAGGACTGGGCACCCTCGCTGGGGGCCCCGGACTGGCTCATGGAGCAGGCACCGGACTGGGCACCCTCGCTGTGGACCACGGACTGGCCCGTGGAGCAGGCACCGGACTCACCAGGCTGGGGAGACCTACTGGAGGCCTAGTCCGTGGAGGAGGCACGGGATAGACCGGGCTGTGGGGGAGCACTGGTGCGTAGCCTTGGCACCACTCTTCAAGGGTGAATGCCCACTCTAGCCCAGCACCTCCAGAGCTGTTAAGGGAATTTTTATCAATAACGACTAATTATGTATACATTTCAATCAGGACTGACTAATCAAAATACTATTATGTTACTATATACAGTGCCTTGCGAAAGTATTCGGCCCCCTTGAACTTTGCGACCTTTTGCCACATTTCAGGCTTCAAACATAAAGATATAAAACTGTATTTTTTTGTGAAGAATCAACAACAAGTGGGACACAATCATGAAGTGGAACGACATTTATTGGATATTTCAAACTTTTTTAACAAATCGAAAAGTTGGGCGTGCAAAATTATTCAGCCCCTTTACTTTCAGTGCAGCAAACTCTCTCCAGAAGTTCAGTGAGGATCTCTGAATGATCCAATGTTGACCTAAATGACTAATGATGATACATACAATCCACCTGTGTGTAATCAAGTCTCCGTATAAATGCACCTGCACTGTGATAGTCTCAGAGGTCCGTTAAAAGCGCAGAGAGCATCATGAAGAACAAGGAACACACCAGGCAGGTCCGAGATACTGTTGTGAAGAAGTTTAAAGCCGGATTTGGATACAAAAAGATTTCCCAAGCTTTAAACATCCCAAGGAGCACTGTGCAAGCGATAATATTGAAATGGAAGGAGTATCAGACTCTGCAAATCTACCAAGACCTGGCCGTCCCTCTAAACTTTCAGCTCATACAAGGAGAAGACTGATCAGAGATGCAGCCAAGAGGCCCATGATCACTCTGGATGAACTGCAGAGATCTACAGCTGAGGTGGGAGACTCTGTCCATAGGACAACAATCAGTCGTATATTGCACAAATCTGGCCTTTATGGAAGAGTGGCAAGAAGAAAGACATTTCTTAAAGATATCCATAAAAAGTGTTGTTTAAAGTTTGCCACAAGCCACCTGGGAGACACACCAAACATGTGGAAGAAGGTGCTCTGGTCAGATGAAACCAAAATTTAACTTTTTGGTAACAATGCAAAATGTTATGTTTGGCGTAAAAGCAACACAGCTGAACACACCATCCACACTGTCAAACATGGTGGTGGTAGCAACATGGTTTGGGCCTGCTTTTCTTCAGCAGGGACAGGGAAGATGGTTAAAATTGATGGGAAGATGGATGGAGCCAAATACAGGACCATTCTGGAAGAAAACCTGATGGAGTCTGCAAAAGACCTGAGACTGGAACGGAGATTTGTCTTCCAACAAGACAATGATCCAAAACATAAAGCAAAATCTACAATGGAATGGTTCAAAAATAAACATATCCAGGTGTTAGAATGGCCAAGTCAAAGTCCAGACCTGAATCCAATCGAGAATCTGTGGAAAGAACTGAAAACTGCTGTTCACAAATGCTCTCCAACCAACCTCACTGAGCTCGAGCTGTTTTGCAAGGAGGAATGGGAAAAAATTTCAGTCTCTCGATGTGAAAAACTGATAGAGACATACCCCAAGCGACTTACAGCTGTAATCGCAGCAAAAGGTGGCGCTACAAAGTATTAACTTAAGGGGGCTGAATAATTTTGCACGCCCAATTTTTCAGTTTTTGATTTGTTAAAAAAGTTTGAAATATCCAATAAATGTCGTTCCACTTCATGATTGTGTCCCACTTGTTGTTGATTCTTCACAAAAAAATACAGTTTTATATCTTTATGTTTGAAGCCTGAAATGTGGCAAAAGGTCGCAAAGTTCAAGGGGGCCGAATACTTTCGCAATGCACTGTACATTCATACATTTAGGCTACTAAATGTCCCCTATAAACATCATAAGGTTGCTACAACCTAGCCTATGACATTTTACAACGTAGGTGCACACAGGTCGGGAGACAAATTTGAAGTGACAGACAGTGACACATGGCCTGCATCTAGCCAATATAATAATGGCGCCGGAGGGGATGGCTGTTATTTTACGGGCTCCTAACCAACTGTGCTATTTTGGATGGTGGACTTCTAGGTAGTCTGTCCAGTGTCTTTGTTCTTTTGCCCATCTTAATATTTTATTTTTATTGGCAGTCTGAGATAGGTTTTTTCTTTGCAACTCTGCCTAGAAGGACAGAATCCCGGAGTCGCCTCTTCACTGTTGGTTGAAATTGGTGTTTTGCAGGTACTATTTAATGAAGCTGCCAGTTGAGGACTTGTGAGGCGTCTGTTTCTCAAACTAGACACTGTAATGTACTTGTCCTCTTGCTCAGTTGTGCACCGGGGCCTCTCACTCCTCTTTCTATTCTGGTTAGAGACAGTTTGCAGTTCTGTGAAGGGAGTAGTACACAGCGTTGTATGATATCTAAAGTTTCTTGGAAATATCTCGCATGGAATAGTTATTTTGTTTCTGGCCATTTGAGCGTGTAATCAAACACACAAATGCTGATGCTTCAGATACTCAACCAGTCTAAAGAAGGCCAGTTTATTGCTTATTAAGCTCAGCTGTCCTAACATAATTGGAAAAGGGTTATCTAATGATCAATTAGCCTTTTAAAAAGATAAACTTGGATTAGCTAACACAACGTGCCATTGGAACACAGGAATGATGGTTGCTGATAATGGGCATCTGTACGCATACAGTATGTATACATTCCATAAAAAATCTGACATTTCCAGGTAAAATAGTCATTTACAACATTAACAATGTCTACACTGTATTTTTGAACGACCTGGTGTTATTTTAATGGACCATATATGTTCTTTACTTTCAAAAACTAGGACATTTCTAAGTGACCATAAACGTTTGAACAGTAGTGTACATATCCCAAACAGAAGCCATGGATTCCAAGCAACATCCAGACTGAGCTATAGGTTTGAGCTGATGCTTTTAAGGAGCGGGACACTCTTAAAAGAAATCCTGCTATGCCCACAGACAAACAAGAAAACAAGCAAAGCGTCAATACAGGACTAAGATTGAATCCCACTACACCGGCTCTGACGCTTGTCGGATGTGGCAGGGCTTGCAAACTTTTAACTACAAAGGAAAATCCAGCCGTGAGCAGCCCAGTGACACGAGCCTACCAGACGAGCTAAATGCCTTTTAGGCTCGCTTCAAGGCAAGCAACACTGAAGCATGCATGAGAGCACCAACTGTTCCGGACGAGAGTGTCATCATGTTCTCCGCAGCCGATGTGAGCAAGACCTTTAAACAGATCAACATTCACAAGGCCGAGGGGCCAAACGGATTACCAGGACGTGTACTTAAAGCATGCACGGACCAAATAGCAAGTGTCTTCACTGACATTTTCAAACTCTCCATGACCGAGTCTGTAATACCTACATGTTTCAAGCAGAGCACCGTAGTCCCTGTGCCCAAGAAAGCGAAGGTAACCTGCCTAAATGACTACCGCCCAATAGCCATCACGTCGGTAACCATGAAGTGCTTTGAAAGCCTGGTCATGGCTTACATCAACACCATCATCCCGGAAACCCCAGACCCAATCAAATTCACACACCGCCAACAGATCCACAGTTTGGTTTAAAGTTCACGTTTGAGTTTCTGAATCGATGTAGTGTAAATGAATACTAAGTGTTTTTGTGTTTTCTCCGGGAAAATTGACATTTCACTGTCTCTCTGGAATGTTTCCAGGAAATATACTCTTGGGGAGAGTGAGTGAAATTGGGGCCATAAACTACCACATTGAAGGGGGCACTCACCACATTGGGATTGTAATGAGTTTTTATTTTCTGACTTTTCATTACACACGCAAATTCTTTTGATAAAGGAATGTTCTGGGAACATGGAATTACAAAAATGTTTGGAACTAGTTGATTATTGTTTGCAAATTGTTTCATATAGTGCAAAACACTGCTTTGGAGGGTTTTGTATGACCTATGACCTTCTGATGACTTTCCGTTGTGACTTGATCACCTGCATTGGAAAGCCATTTGGATAATAAATTAGGGTAATTTGTAATACTGCTTTCAAAATAATTTGTGTAATTGGTAAATATGTTTCTTAATCCATATTTGTAATTTGGACCAGTGTGAAGAGGGCATTGCTTTTAACTAAGGGTATGCTGCTTTAAGTCTATTTTCCTATGACCATAGGGGTTAAATCATTTTTCTTTGTGGAGTGTTTTTTTTTCTTCAGTTTAGTGATTTTAATTTGATTAGGTTAGCTGAAATTTTGTTTTACATTACTCTCATACGGAGAGATGTGTGTAAAACATGGGGGAGGATTCAGTTTTTTGAGGGTTTGAATTGAAGTTATACAACTTAAGTGATATGTGAATGAGTGTATTGTATTGTTGAGTGTATTGTATTGTTGAGTGTATTGTATTGTTGTGTTTGTTTTGTTCTATTCCCGAGGGGTATAGGTCTAATTTCTTGATCCTGGGCTCTACGATGGAGTTGACAGTGAGATGGGGAGTATAAACCAGTTTGAAAGAATAGTTTCAATATAATGTTTTGATATTCTCTGTGAAATATGTTTAGATATGTGTGTTAAGAATAATTGGTAAAAGTAATCATTTATCATGTAGTTAATGAACTGAACTAAACTGTTGTTCTGATCTGTTCTTTCGAGGTTATCATGAAGAGTGACATCAGACGGTATCTTAATGCATGGAAGAGATAATTTGGACCAAATGGTGTGTGTACCTCAAAACCCCCTCTAACTGGCTAAAGAAGAGAGACAAAGGCATTGAAGGAGGCTTTCCTAACCACTTCTACCGAGAGAAAAGAACCAAGCCAGAAATTGGTGTACAGTATCAGATCTAAGCTATCAACTGCTTTTCTTTCATGGTTCTGTCATACTGTGATGAGTCCACTTGGAGTGATCATGGAGAAAGATCTGTTCTAACATTTTCTTATGATGCTGGTATATTGGTTGACGAATGGACAAGACATGAGTGGTAAAGATGAGACATTGAAATTGGGACATTATCATGGGCCGTCCATTTTGAACTGTAAAGCTATCTGAAGAAAAACGAAGATGAAGAAGATGCCATGCCTGAGGGGGGGGGGGGGGGGGGGGTTTAATCAAACTGTGCCATTAAAATTGTTTATACTTTTGTGGTATCAGATTGATTGAAGACCATGTAAATTGTAGTAATTTAGATTAAGAATGCATTGAGATACTGATCTGTATTAAAATCATGATTAAAAAAGTTAATAGTAGAATTATGGGATAATTATACTGTATGTAAATCTGCTAATATTGATGTGTGTTAAATTGAGGTTTTTACTTTGAGTGATAAGACAAATTTGAATCACTGAGGAATGCTATTCTAAATATTGGTTGGATAAATAGTTGGGTTGTTACTTATGATTTGGAATATGAATGATTTCACTGACATTCAGGGGATTTTAATTTTAAAATATTGAGTATGTTACTATTCTGATTCTTCAAAAGGGACTGAGTCCCTTGAGAGGGGAATGTTAGGGAAGATTCAGAATTTGTTGGTAACATGTGTAAGATGTTTTATATTTATCAAATGGGTGTAAGTTAATTCTCATCAGAATGGTATTTTTGTATAATACTGTGGCAGGGTTGCAGTATCTGTTCTATGTCAAGACTAAGTTGCATGGCCGCTGAGAGGGGAGAGGTCAAAGTGTCATCATGTGTAAGCATATCTTTTGCTCCACTGTGTGTGTGCCAGTTCACTCCCTACTTTTCCCATCGGAGATGGCAGTGTCTGGAATCATTCTCCTCTCCGTGAACTTGTCCAGGATTGGTTGTATTTAGAGTTGTTTGCATCTAAATGACAATTTGATATATGTCTGTTTATATGGAGGGTTGGTTTATGGTTCTGGGGTTTGCTGTCTGACTATGTGTGTTTTTGCTATTAAAGGAACTCAGTTGCATTGTAAGGGGGCTCTCAGAGAATTCATGGTTAGACACTGAATCGATTTGAGAGTCACAGGATTGTGATAAGAGCTCATATAATTAAAGATGGACTTTGATAACTAACTCTGACTTGTGTGTGTGGTTTGCTCCCATGATTTGGTAAATAGAGGAAATGTCCACTACAAGCAGCTAGTAGGCCTGCGACAGCGACCACTGAGCACCGCCTGAAGAGGGAGAGGAGCCACCTTCGGTGGAAGTCGTGACAACTGCCCTAATCATGTGCTAGTGTCTTTAGATGTACTGCTCTAGTCTGTCTCTGTATGTATCTGTCTCCTGAAGAAGTTTAGTGCTCTCCTCTCTGGCTCTTTCTCATCTTATTTTATTGAATTGGCACTGCACTTTCGTATTGTAATCCTCTTGAAAGCACTCTTTGCTGGTTCTTTCATACCTTAAGGGAACATTTTGACATTTTGTGTATAGTTAGTGAGAAAGTCCAATTTGCAAATGTACGGTCCCTTACTAGACGTCCGAAAACGTTTGTAAAATTCGCGGTCGGCGTCGGGCCGTGCGGTAGGGCCGGACCTACCGGGAAGTCATCAAACAAACTTTGTCGGACATTCGGTTTCCGTTTTATAAAATAATAAAATGTTGGTCATTTTTCCGCTGTACCGGAAATTCCCACAAGAGGGCATAAGCAATCATATTGCAATTGTACAGAATCACGACGGGGCCTTATCTCGAAAACGGAAAATATTTCAAAGCCGAAACTTGGTGAGCGTACGTTTGGCATAATGGGCAGTTGGCCCCAAACAAGATGGCATCTAGGCCTCAACGGTTTTTGAGTTATGGCCATTTCTCTGGGATTAAAGGTCCAAAATGAAAATAGAGAAATTATTAAGTCAAGGAGCCTCCGGTGTCAATAAAAAAAGAACCAGCCATTTATCTATCGTCATTTAAGAGAAATCGTACAATGACAAATAGGTGATGTTCACAAATAGCCGTTTTTTTTTTTTCAACAGTTACAGATCCAGTTGCAGGGTGTTCATACGAATCTTTTTAAAGTGTGCTGCGGAGCTCTGCGAGATTTCTGTGATTTTCTAGGATTTTCTGAAATAACACACACTCACTAAACCCTCCGTAAATAACTCAGTTCTTAACGTAAAGACTTATAACTCAGGATTCTGTAAAGGCATACCCCAATCAGGATATGAGTTTATTTATAGCTTCCTGTGCCAACCGGAAGTGCCTTAAATGGTGTCATAGTGGGAGTTCCCAAGGGTTAAAAAGGTCAGATCTTTTCAAAACGTGTGTGATTGGGCAACCCCATAAACTGTAAGTCAGTCATTTCTCCCAACAGATGTCAAAGAAAAGCTCTCACACACACAAACAGCAAGGATGGAGTGACAAAGTGCGGTGCTTAAAGACACAGAGAGCAGGCAATGGCATTACCATAATCCCTAGGCCGTGCCGAGTTCAACGAGATATCCCTCTTGACCTTAGCTCGCTCGGTCTAGGCGCAGCGACCATTAGAAAAGTAGGCCCAAAATGAAGCCTGCCCCACAATGTCAAATCAAATCAAATTTTATTTGTCACATACACATGGTTAGCAGATGTTAATGCGAGTGTAGCGAAATGCTTGTGCTTCTAGTTCCGACAATGCAGTAATAACCAACAAGTAATCTAACTAACAATTCAAAAACTACTGTCTTGTACACAGTGTAAGGGGATAAAGAATATGTACATAAGGATATATGAATGAGTGATGGTACAGAGCAGCATAGGCAAGATACAGTAGATGGTATCGAGTACACTATATACATATGAGATGAGTATGTAAACAAAGTGGCATAGTTAAAGTGGCTAGTGATACATGTATTACATAAGGATACAGTCGCTGATATAGAGTACAGTATATACGTATGCATATGGGATGAATAATGTAGGGTAAGTAACATTATATAAGGTAGCATTGTTTAAAGTGGCTAGTGATATATTTACATCATTTCCCATCAATTCCCATTATTAAAGTGGCTGGAGTTGAGTCAGTGTCACCCTTGTGGGGCCCCAGTGTTGAGGATCAGCGGGGAGGAGATGTTGTTGCCTACCCTCACCACCTGGGGGCGGCCCGTCAGGAAGTCCAGTACCCAGTTGCACAGGGCGGGGTCGAGACCCAGGGTCTCGAGCTTGATGACGAGCTTGGAGGGTACTATGGTGTTGAATGCCGAGCTGTAGTCGATGAACAGCATTCTCACATAGGTATTCCTCTTGTCCAGATGGGTTAGGGCAGTGTGCAGTGTGGTTGAGATTGCATCGTCTGTGGACCTATTTGGAGTGGGTCTAGGGTGTCAGGTAGGGTGGAGGTGATATGGTCCTTGACTAGTCTCTCAAAGCACTTCATGATGACGGAAGTGAGTGCTACGGGGCGGTAGTCGTTTAGCTCAGTTACCTTAGCTTTCTTGGGAACAGGAACAATGATGGCCCTCTTGAAGCATGTGGGAACAGCAGACTGGTATAGGGATTGATTGAATATGTCCGTAAACACACCGGCCAGCTGGTCTGCGCATGCTCTGAGGGCGCGGCTGGGGATGCCGTCTGGGCCTGCAGCCTTGTGAGGGTTAACACGTTTAAATGTTTTACTCACCTCGGCTGCAGTGAAGGAGAGACCGCATGTTTTCGTTGCAGGCCGTGTCAGTGGCACTGTATTGTCCTCAAAGCGGGCAAAACATTTATTTAGTCTGCCTGGGAGCAGGACATCCTGGTCCATGACTGGGCTGGATTTCTTCCTGTAGTCCGTGATTGACTGTAGACCCTGCCACATGCCTCTTGTGTCTGAGCCGTTGAATTGAGATTCTACTTTGTCTCTGTACTGACGCTTAGCTTGTTTGATAGCCTTGCGGAGGGAATAGCTGCACTGTTTGTATTCGGTCATGTTACCAGACACCTTGCCCTGATTAAAAGCAGTGGTTCGCGCTTTCAGTTTCACGCGAATGCTGCCATCAATCCACGGTTTCTGGTTAGGGAATGTTTTAATCGTTGCTATGGGAACGACATCTTCAACGCACGTTCTAATGAACTCGCACACTGAATCAGCGTATTCGTCAATGTTGTTGTCTGACGCGTATTGCATGTCCCAGTCCACGTGATGGAAGCAGTCTTGGAGTGTGGAGTCAGCTTGGTCGGACCAGCGTTGGACAGACCTCAGCGTGGGAGCCTCTTGTTTTAGTTTCTGTCTGTAGGCAGGGATCAACAAATGGAGTCGTGGTCAGCTTTTCCGAAAGGGGGGCGGGGCAGGGCCTTATATGCGTCGCGGAAGTTAGAGTAACAATGATCCAAGGTCTTTCCACCCCTGGTTGCGCAATCGATATGCTGATAAAATTTAGGGAGTCTTGTTTTCAGATTAGCCTTGTTAAAATCCCCAGCTACAATGAATGCAGCATCCGGATAAATTGTTTCCAGTTTGCAAAGAGTCAAATAAAGTTCATTCAGAGCCATCGATGTGTCTGCTTGGGGGGGGGATATATACGGCTGTGATTATAATCGAAGAGAATTCTCTTGGTAGATAATGCGGTCTACATTTGATTGTGAGGAATTCTAAATCAGGTGAACAGAAGGATTTGAGTTCCTGTATGTTTCTTTCATCACACCATGTCACGTTAGCCATAAGGCCTCTTCTTACCAGAAAGATGTTTGTTTCTGTCTGCGCGATGCGTGGAGAAACCCGTTGGCTGCACCGCCTCGGATAGCGTCTCTCCAGTGAGCCACGTTTCCGTGAAGCAAAGAACGTTACAGTCTCTGATGTCCCTCTGGAATGCTACCCTTGCTCGGATTTCATCAACCGAGACTGGACATTGGCAAGAAGAATGCTAGGGAGTGGTGCACGGTGTGCCCGTCTCCGGAGTCTGACCAGAAGACCGCCTAGTTTCCCTCTTTTTCTGAGTCGTTTTTTTGGGTCGCTGTATGGGATCCACTCCATTGTCCTGTTTGTAAGGCAGAACACAGGATCCACGTCACGAAAAACATATTCTTGGTCGTACTGATGGTGAGTTGACGCTGATCTTATATTCAGTAGTTCTTCTCGACTGTATGTAATGAAACCTAAGATGACCTGGGGTACTAATGTAAGAAATAACACGTAAAAAAACAAAAAACTGCATAGTTTCCTAGGAACGCGAAGCGAGGCGGCCATCTCTGTCGGCGCCGGAATATATATGTCATTTGCTTTTGGGTGACAGTGAGAGAACCGTTAGGGTGAGAAGCACAATTCGACCTCAGGTACGTTCCTAAGGTTCTTCCGATCCGTGCAAGCCTAACCTTGACCGTGTGGCCTTAACCCTTAACAGTTAAAAGAAGGTGTTTACATCAAACAGTTTGCATTGACTTCTCTCCCCATAGGAATACATTGCCTGCACCCCTAAATTCAACCTGAAGCCTATATGGGTTCTGAATGCCGTATGAACCTGTCTTCGGTAACAGTCCATCAGGCCACTATGAGGTCTACCTGTGTTGATTCTAAGCTTCCTGGACCAACCGGAAGTTGTTAAAATCACCCTAAAAGTGTATATCCATACCCTGCGAAAAAAAATATGCTACTATCTGAGGATAGCACCTCCGTAAAAAAGAGAGAGAAACCATATTTCAACCCAACGCAGAAATAAAAATATAATTCATGCCTTACCTTTGACGAGCTTCTTTTGTTGGCACTCCAATATGTCCCATAAATGTCCCATAACAAATGGCCCTTTTGTTCGATTAAGTCCGTCAATATATATCCAAAATGTCCATTTATTTGGTAGGTTTGATCCAGAAAAACACAGGTTCCAACTTGAGCAACGTGACTACAAAATATCTCAAGTTACCTATAAACTTTGCCAAAACATTTCAAACAAATTTTTGTAATACAACTTTAGGTATCTTTTAACGTATATAATCGATCAAATTGAAGAGGGGTTGATCTGTGTTCAATACAGGAAGAAAACAATTTGTAGCTAGCCCTCTGGTCACGCGCCTCTATCTAACAGTACACTTCAAGTGACCCCCATTCAAGATGGCTGTACTTCTTCATTACACAATGGAATAACCTCAACCAATTTCTAAAGACTGACATCCAGTGGAAGCGATAGGAACTGCAAGGAGGTCCCTTAGAAATCTGGATTCCCAATGAAAACTCATTGAAAAGAGTGACCTAAAAAAAAATCGGAATGGTTTGTCCTCGAGGTTTCGCCTGCTAACTAGGTTTTGTAATACTTACAGACATGATTCAAACAGTCACGTGTGATATAGAGACACCACTGTCCTCAATGGTACTCATGACGGCTTTGGTCTTTGTCATTGTAGCTAGCAACATAGGTTACGCTGTTACTCCTCACAGTTCCAGACAGGGCAGCTCACAGGGAAGATTGAAAACAACAAACAGCAGGGATCTAGACAGCCACAAACTCAGGACAATCCACGGTCCCAGCCACAACGCAGCCTACGTTCAAGCCCTCAGGAAAACTCTGCTGGCTTGATATGCAGCTAGCTGCAACACCAAATATCTCCTCAGACCCATCCTTGGTTGGCAAGATCACTGGACAGAGACCATCAGTCCCATCAACTGTTACATTGCGCGATCCAGGCTAAAAAGTAAGTTAGCTACTAAGAACTTTACAATAAACTTTCAAAACAACAAACTTTTTCAAAACAACAAAACCGAGCTCTTGCTCGTTTCGCTTTCAACCAGAATGTGACTGTTTAGTCACGATAATTAGGCTTCTAATTAGGCTTCTAAGCTCTGCTGCTGATGGTCATTAGTAGCCTACCAAATTTGCTCACCGCCTGGTACTCAGCACTCTTTTGTCCCGCTAATCACTCTGACATCAATGCAAATGTAATTGAAAATCTAATCAAACACTTCATGAGAGACCATGAGCTCATGCTGAGCAACATTTCTATAGGCAAAGCAAAAAATACATTTTCAAGTTCATAACTGTGCACTCTCCTCAAACAGTAGCATGATATTCTTCCACTATAACAACTACTGTAAATTGGACAGTGCAGATGAACAAGAATTGAAGCCTTCTGCCCATATCAGATATGTCTATGTCCTGGAAACTTCTGTTGTTACTTACAACCTCATGCTAATCACATTAGCCTATGTTAGCTCAGAGGCTAAGCAATTGCGTGAGAAAACCGAGTGATGACCTTCATTAAAAAAAGGAGGAGCCCATTGTCGTGAAGTGACTCTCATTAAGGTGATGACTGTTATTTATCGAATCAACTAAATATGTTAAATTGTTCCCTGATTAAATTAATCAGGTAACAACTCACTCATTGGGAATTTGGGGCACCATGGACAAAGTTATGTATAGAGTTACCATCTCCCGAAATAAACTTTAAAGATATGTTATACAGTTGAAGTCGGCTTAGGTTGGAGTCATTAAAACTTGTTTTTCAAATTTCTTGTTAACAAACTACAGTTTTGGCAAGTCGGTTAGGACATCTACTTTGTGCATGACAGAAGTAATTTTTCCAACAATTGTTTACAGACAGATTATTTCACTTATCATTCACTGTATCACAATTCCAGTGGGTCAGAAGTTTGCATACACTAAGTTGACTGTGCCTTTATACAGCTTGGAAAATTCCAGAAAATGATGTCATGGCTTTAGAAGCTTCTGAAAGTCTAATTGACATAATTTGAGTCAATTGGAGGTGTACCTGTGGATGTATTTCAAGGCCTACCTTCAAACTCAGTGCCTCTTTGCTTGACATCATGGGAAAATCAAAAGAAATCAGCCAAGACCTCAAAAAACAAATATAGACCTCCACAAGTCTGGGTCGTTGTTGGGAGCAATTTCCAAACGCCTGAAGGTACCATGTTCATCTTTACAAACAATAGTACGTAAGTATAAACACCATGGGACCACGCAGCCATCATACCGCTCAGGAAGGAGACCTAGAGATTAACGTACTTTGGTGCGAAAAGTGCAAATCAATCCCAGAACAGCAAAGGACCTTGTGAAGAGGCTGGAGGAAACCGGTTCAAACGTGTATATATATATACACAGTGAAACGAGTCGTATATCGACATAACCTGAAAGGCCGCTTAGCAAGGAAGAAGCCACTGCTCCAAAACCGCCATAAAAAAGCCAGACTACGGTTTGCAACTGCACATGGGGACAAAGAACGTACTTTTTGGTGAAATGTCTTATGGTCTGATGAAACAAAAATGGAACTGTTTGGCCATAATGACCATCGTTGTGTTTGGAGAAAAAAGGGGAGGCTTGCAAATCGAAGGACACCATCCCAACCATGAAGCACAGGGGTGGCAGCATCATGTTGTGGGGGTGCTTTGCTGCAGGAGGGACTGGTGCACTTCACAAAATAGATGTCAATGACAATGACAGCTGATGCACTCATGCATGTTTCAGTGTTACATGCCTCGAAGCGAACATAGAAGTAATTTAGCTCGTCTGGTAGGCTCGTGTCACTAGACAGCTCTCAGCTGTGCTTCCCTTTGTTGTCTGTAAAAGTTTGCAAGCCCTGCCACATCCGACTGGCATCGGAGCCGGTGTAGTACATTTCGATCTTAGTCCTGTATTGATGCTTTGCCTGTTTGATGGTTTGTAGGTGGGCATAGCAGAATTTCCATATCTATCCTTTTGCGGATGTTGCCTGTAATCCATGGCTTCTTGTTGGAACTATTCAAGCAGAAAATTTCATTCAAATGTTGATTTGGTTGCATTGACATCCAAACACAATTCAATATCCAGTTTAGATTCACATCTCCATTTCAACCAAAAATCTAAGTTAAAGAATAGGACTAAATTGAATGTACTCAAACTTTAAATTAACTTTAAATTTGATCAGATTTAGTCCTATTCTTTATCTAGATTTTTTCATTGAGATGGAGATCTGAATCCAACATGTTAATGATTAACTTGAAGATCACATTTTAAATCAACCAAAGCTTGAAACCATAGGCCTATATGTATTATCTATTTCTTGTTTAAATGTGCCTTTAGAGGCCATGCAATTCAATACTCATCATGAAAATAATTCATAGTAACAAAAGAAACAGAGGGACTAATAGTACAGACAGATAGCAATAAAAACTGTACAATTGAGGCACATAATATTTTAGAGGAAAACCAAAAGAAATGGAGGAACTTATTCAAGAAAGATCAAGTGTGATATATTATAAAAAATAAAGTGAACTGGATGGAATATGGGGAAAAAATCACCAAATAATGTTTTAAAACTTAAACAGAAATGCTACCAAAAATATTTTACTGAAACTTGTTACAAATGACGGCGTCATCCATGATTCACCAAACTATATTTTGAAAGAGGAAGCAAAGTATATGTTGTCGTTTCAATCTCCTCTATCTCCCCTAACCGAAATTAATTGTAAGGATTTTTTTATTTGATTAATAATGTAAAATGAACAGTACAGAAAGTCTCATGTGAAGGTACCTCGATTCAATTAAAGCGTTTATGTCCGGGAAAACTCCAGGGCTGGATGGCATACCATTTGAGGTATATCAATCCTTTTTTGATGTACTCAGAGGAGTGTAATTAGCATGTTTTAACCACTCCTATAAAAATGGTAGATATAAATATCCAGTCCTTTAAAAAAAATTGGAGGCTCCTTACACATCAGTGTTGAGATGGAAAAATTCTAGCAAAATTGATAGAGCATAGAATTAAAAAGGTATTCTCTATTATTAATCCTAATCAGACAGTTTTGTTTTAGATGTATTGGAGACAAGTACTGGAAACAATAAAACACTATGAAAAATCAGGGAAACCAGGCCTGGTATTCATAGTTGACTTTAAAAAGCCTTTGGATAAAGTACTACTGGAATTTATATATAAATGCCTGGAATATTTCAATACTGGAGAATATCTTACACAATGGGTTAAAGTTATGTATGGTAACCCTAGGTGTAAAATAGTAAATGGCTACTTCTCAGAAAGTATTAAGCTGTCAAGAGTTAAACAAGGTTGTCTACTTTTGTCATATCTTCAATACATTTTATAGAAAGTTGGCAAATATAGAAAAATCACCATGATTAACTCTTTAGTCATATCCCAGTTTACCAATTTGCTTATTTTTTAAAATTGTATTTAACCTTTATTTACCCAGGTGTGCCAGTTGAGAACAAGTTCTCAATTACAACTGCGACCTGGCCGAGATAAAGCAAAGCAGTGCGACAAAAACAACACAGAGTTACACATCTGCTGGACGTGCCAGGTCTTGACGGTCTCTCCGCTTAGGACTAATTGAGGCTGATTGGGGAGTTGGTGAGTAATCAAGGGCTGATTGCTCACCAGCTGTACAAGCCCTATAAAGCTGCCAGAAGGGCAGCACACAAGGGAGGACTGGGGGAAGTAAGGTGACTTTTGTGTAGTTGGAGGCGGTGCCCGGGCTAAGATGGGAGTTGTGTGCCAAACAGGATACAGCAAGACCCGGAGCCCAGAAGACGGTATCCCGCAGAGGGTCTCATGTGGAGAACTATCGTTTTCTTTTGATTTATTTCTTAATAAACACCCTTGAAACAGAGCTAATCATACTCTGTCCGTGTCTGATCTGTGTAAACGTCTTGACAAAACCCCCTGGTCTGCCACACTGTATACAGTGTGTGCAAATGAAGTAAGGAGGTAAGGCAATATATAGGCCAATAGTGGCGAAGTAGTTACAATTTAGCAATTTACACTAGAGCAGATGGGCAGATGAGTATGTGCAAGTAGAAATACTGGTGCGCAAAAGAGCATAAAAACCAAATAAAAAATAGGGATGATGTAGGTAGTAGGTTGGATGGGCTATTTACAGAAGGGCTGTGTACAGCTGAAGCAATCGGTAAGCTGCTCTGACAGCTGATGCTTAAAGTTAGTGAGGGAGACATGTCTCCAACTTCAGTGATTTCAAAAAAACATTTTTTATTTATTTATTTATTATTTATTTTTTTTACAATTCGTTCCAGTCCGTGGCAGCAGAGAACTGGAAGGAAAGGTGGCCAAACGTGATGGCATTGGAGATGACCAGTGAAATATACCTGCTGGAGCGCGTGCTATGGGTAGGTGTCGCTATGGTGGGTAGGTGTTACTGTGATAGACTGCATCCAATTTGCTGAGTAGAGTGTTGGAGGCTATTTGGTAAATGACATCACCGAAGTCAAGGATTGGTAGGGTAGTCAGTTTTACGACGGTATGTTTGGCAGCATGCGTGAAGGAGGCTTTGTTGCGAAAAAGGAGGCCGATCCTAGATGTAATTTTTAATTGGAGATGCTTAATGTGAGTCTGGAAGGAGAATTTACAGTCTAGCCAGACATCTAGGTATTTATAGTTGTCCACATATTCTAAGTCAGGACCGCCCAGATTAGTGATGCTAGTCGGACGGGTGGGTGATCGGGTTAGTGATCGGTTGAAGAGCATGCATGTCATTTTACTAGCATTTAAGAGCAGTTGGATGCCACGGAAAGAATGTTTTATGGCGTTGAAGCTCGTTTGGAGGTTAACACAGTTTCCAAAGAAGGGCCAGATGTATACAGAAGAGAGCCAAACGTTTCACACAAGTAAGAGTAAAACTAAATCTATGTTCACTTATTAATAAGTGAGCAAGGTCACTGCATGCACACGGAGTGAATAGACTGAGACAAAAGGGGTTTATATAGAAACCCAAGAACTGCTTCGTCATGGTTGGTTTCACCCCTCCCCAGCAGATCAAGGTATCATAAGCTTCCTTGTTTTCTTCTTGTTGCCAGGTGTATCGGGTGCGTGAGGTCGTAGTGGACAAACAAGTGTTAATGGCAGTTCCATTTACTCGCTTCTCCACCAAGCTAGCCTCTGTTCTCTTCTATCACCTCACAGCTGTGCCCTTGGAAGATAGTAAAAGAACAGGTTGGGCACTTCTCAGAGGGTCTTTGTCTTATTCTAGGTTACTGGTTAGAAATGGAAACAATTACAGGTCTATCTGTTCTTCTTTACCTCTTTCCCATGTCCTTGACTACATGCCAAGACCAGCTTCGGGGAATGAGTGTGGAAGAGGTTAACCATCCTTTCTCAGAAGCACAGTATTGGCAGTAAAGAAATGTCTCTACTATCGTTAAGTAGGCTTAAATTGAAGATGTGGCAATGTCATCTGCTATTATCATCAATAATTTTTCATCTAGATTATCAACAATGACAAGCCACCACTTATTATTATTCAACCATGCTGGTCATTTATGAACATTTGAACATCTTGGCCATGTTCTGTTATAATCTCCACCCGGCACAGCCAGAAGAGGACTGGCCATCCCACATATGCTCTCTCTAATTCTCTCTTTCTTTCTCTCTCTCGGAGGACCTGAGCCCTAGGACCATGCCCCAGGAATACCTGACATGATGACTCCTTGCTGTCCCCAGTGCACCTGACTGTGCTGCTGCTCCAGTTTCAACTGTTCTGCCTTATTATTATTCGACCATGCTGGTCATTTATGAACATTTGAACATCTTGACCATGTTCCGTTATAATCTCCACCCGGCACAGCCAGAAGAGGACTGGCCACCCCACATAGCCTGGTTCCTCTCTAGGTTTATTCCTAGGTTTTGGCCTTTCTAGGGAGTTTTTCCTAGCCACCGTGCTTCTACACCTGCATTGCTTGCTGTTTGGGGTTTTAGGCTGGGTTTCTGTACAGCACTTTGAGATATCAGCTGATGTACGAAGGGCTATATAAATACATTTGATTTGATTTGATTTTGATATACAAATTCTTGTATTTTGGAATCACTCAATGCCAAAAAATGACATAAAACATATTGAAGCTTATTGCATCATGTCTGATTCATTCCTGTAACATATATTGCAGTGAATTCTAAAGAGTAGAGAGGTGTCATTCTTGTTTTGGAAAGACATTTGACAAAAGATAACACTGTTTAGTGCTACCTGTTGTTAGTGTTTTTTAGGTCATTGTTTTATGAGTGACAACGTGTGCTTGTTGGGTGACAACCTTCGCTAGTGTTATTTTAAGAATTATTCGATTTGAAACATGTATGAATTGTTTTGGTAGTTTTAGTGCATTTTGGATGTGAAATTAACTACTGTGCCAAGCTGAAATTTGGTTAGAAGAACTGTGTGATGAGTTTTGAAAAAGTGGCCTAAGTATTGAGAAATGGGTCCTAGCGATTGTAAAAATAACTGTAACCAGCTACTTAAAGCCAAAACAACGTCGCTAGCTAGCTATAACCTTTACAACCCACAATCTGCTATACTGTACACAAACGTGTGTGTGTGTGTGTGTGAGAGAGAGAGAGAGAGTACTTCAGATGGATTGACATACAAACGAAGAGTTTTGTAACTAGCAACACAACAAAAAACCCTTGCTTGCAGGCATCAATTCAAGACAGTCAAGAGGGTCCACTGTCTGAACTGATGAGCAACTGTTTACATGCAATCAAAGGTAGTTGATAATGATTAATTTACAGTGCATCAGAGGTAATGCTATAGTAGTGGGTGTAATCCTGTTTACCACTCGCAGGCCTGATGATATGTTTCCTATAATTCAGGCGAAATGGATCTAATCAAAGGGTTGTGGTAAGGGTCGCATGTCCTATGTAGAGCTAAAGTTGCTTGTAAGAAAGAACATTGCTGATTGTGCCTTGACAGCTTTTTCCACTCAGCGTGACCTCCGAGTGTTTTACGTGGAAGTGGTTATTTTTTGAGGTGCGTTTTTACATTTTGCGTTTTTACATTATTTCTTCAAAAAGCTATATCTTCTGTGTTTAAAACGTGCCCTTGGTGCACTGCTTGGTGCATTGCTGTTAGAATGAATTGACTCTGAAATCAGCACAGATAATGTCTTAAAGCATACGTTAGGTTAATATAATTCAGTTTTAATGTCCAATGCCCCTATATGAAACAAAACACAGGGGATATAAAATGGCCTTTCCTTCTTTCATTTGGATATTAAACTCTCAAATGGAGCGCATTTTCATGCATTTTCATGTTGGTCTTTGAGAGATCAGTGCCTACTCCAGTAGGTTATATTATTAAACAGAACAGTAATTTGCCTCTGTGGCTCAAGCTATGCTAATATTTTTTGTGATCAACCAAACCCTTTATTCAATTGTAATATGGTTCATTGGATAATTGTGCAGAGTACATTTGGTCTGAACTTAGAGTACACTTGGCTCTGCATTTCAGATAAATAGAATGACATAATTAGTGTGATTGTGTAATACCATGGTGAAGGGGTGGATGGAATTCATTATGTTTTAAGATGCAGAGTGTCTGAAGCTAATGTCCATTGTGGATAAAGCCCTTGTGTAATCCAAGATAAGAAGCATTTGGTTTATTACTTTCACCAGACAGCGTTGATGTTGTTGCAATAGCTTTATTGAAAATGCTGTCAGTGTATACATCTAACCTTTATCATAATTCATGTTCTGTAAGACAATTGCAGTAAGGCACTTTTCTCCCCCCCACCCCCATCTGTTCGAGAATAAATATAATCTTTCCTTTTGACGTTCAGCTGATAATACATAATACTAAATGAATCCTGACTGTCGGAAAGTGAAGCTTATATCACCACACTGTGATTGTGTTAAGACAATGAAAAAGTAATTTCTTACAATAAACTTCTTGACAGTCTCATTTGCATTAAGATAGGATGTATACATCTCTGATTAAACTTGGCTATTTCTACACCTCATGCTAAAAAAGCAATTTATGGGCGTTGTAGCGTAAACCTTCCATAGAGGCAAGTTGTACGATTAGTTAGCTATTAGGTTAGTAGTCCCAGCATAAATTTATTGAACGGCACAAGCAGCAGCAGAATCAAGCAGCCCCTCTATAATATGATCATTGTCATGCAGTCAGTCAGTGTGAGAACATAAAGAACTTGAAAGCAGAGAGTTTTTAGGTGAAGCTTGGGTAAATTAAGTGGAGCTCACGAGGTGAATTTCTCCTAGCGTTGCCCGTCTTTGGAGAGATTTGAGGGATTACTGGTTTATTTCTGGTAATGTCAGCAAAATATGAGGTCTCGCCCAGGTCTGAGTCCAATAACGAGCTAATGTGTGTCCTCACTGGTCTAATCCTGAACCTTTGATTCCCAGTTCTGTTACCAGAGGCACCTCTGTGATGGAGAGGTCAATCCTCACATTGATTAAAAACCCTGGCCCTGTTGGCAAAAACACAGGAAAAATGTGTCACCATAATAGCCAGGCACATAAGAATGACAAGATTGATGTGGTAATAAAGTACACTGTGTTGTTCTCAATAATCTAAAGTGGATGAGACGACCATGGTCTAATCATTGGAATGTGTTTCTAAAATTTGAAATGAAGAGAAACTGTCCTGTGTTTCAATGTTGAGTGGGAAGAGCGCTGGGCAACACTGCCAAATGATGATCGACAGGTACCCCTGCTACTCATTCTGAATGTAGAGTAAAGACAAACTCAAATTTAAACACAAGCCTTAGGCTATTTCTCATACACATGTCATTAAATATATGCATGAGATTGAGCTAAGAGTATAATTATATTTATTTTACGGGATATGGTGCCAGCCAAATATTAAACAGAGCTTTGAAACACACAGATTGAAGACCAGCTGATTAAATTATCTACAGGTGACGGGATGACAGGGTTGGTACATAAGACTAAATTAAATTCAAGGCATCTGGGGCTCTTTCTGTGTTTATATGGAGATCTGTCTCTATTTACACTGTAATTTGCCCTGGTCTCTTGTGTATAACATGTCCACTTTAGCAGTGAGTAGGCCCAACTCTGTTTCCTCTGCATAGTTCTGTTTTTTTATTTCACCTTTATTTAACCAGGTATGCTAGTTGAGAACAAGTTCTCATTTACAATTGCAACTAGGTCAAGATAAAGCAAAGCAGTGCGACACGAACAAAAACAGAGTTACACATGGAATAAACAAACATACAGTTAATAAAATAATGGAAAAAAGTGTATATACAGTGTGTGCAAATGAGGTAAGATAATGGAAGTAAGGCAATAAATAGGTCATAGTGGTGAAATAAAAATGTAGCAATTAAACACTGAAGTGATAGACGTGCAGAAAATGAATGTGCAAGTAGAGATACTGGGGTGCAAAGGAGCAAAAAAAAAAAAAAAAACAGTATGGGGATGAGGTAATTGGATGGGCTATTTACAGATGGGCTATGTACAGGTGCAGTGATCTGTGAGCTGCTCTGACAGCTGGTGCTTAAAGTTAGTGAGGGAGATATGAGTCTCCAGCTTCAGTGATTTTAGTTCCAGTCATTGGCAGCAGAGAACTGGAAGGAAAGGCGGCCAAATGAGGAATTGGCTTTGGGGGTGACCAGTGAAATATACCTGCTGGAGCGCATGGGTGCTGCTATGGTGACCAGTGAGCTGAGATACGGTGGGGCTTTACCTAGCAAAGACTTATAGATGATCTGGAGCCAGTGGGTTTGGCAACGAACATGAAGCGAGGGCCAACCAACAAGAGCAGACCGGTCGCAGTGGTGGGTAGTATATAGGGATTTGGTGACAAAACAGATGGCACTGTGATAGACTGCATCCAATTTGCTGAGTAGAGTGGAGGATATCTTGTAAATGACATCGCCGAAGTCAAGGATCGGTAGGATAGTCAGTTATACGAGGGTATGTTTGACCGCAATGGTTTACAATATTTAATTTTGGATATGATTAATGCGAGTCTAGAAAGAGAGTACAGTCTAACCAGACACCTATAATATGTGGACATCTGCAAATACCGCAGAACCGTCAGAACCGTCCAGTAGTGATGCTGGACGGGTGGGCAGGTGCTGGGAGCATGCATTGAAGAGCATGCATTTAGTTTTATTTGCATTTAAGAGCAGTTGGAGGCTATGGAAGGAGTGTTGTATGGCAATGAAGCTCATCTGGAGGTTAGTAAACACAGTTTCCAAAGAAGGGCCAGAAGTATACAGAATGGTATCGTCTGAGTAGAGGTGGATCAGAGAATCACCAGCAGCAAGAGCGACATCATTGATGTATACAGAACAGAGTCAGCCAGAGAATTTAACCCTGTGGCAACCCCATAGAGACTGCCAGAGGCCCGGACAACAGGCCCTCCGATTTGACACACTGAACTCTGTCTCAAAGGTAGTTGGTAAACCAGACGAGGCAGTCATTTGAGAAACTGAGGCTGTTGAGTCTGCCGATAAGAATGTGGTGATTGACAGAGTCGATAGCCTTGGCCAGGTCTATGAATACAGCTGCACTTATCGATGGAGGTTATGATATCGTTTAGGACCTTGAGAGTGGCTAAGGTACACCCATGACCAGCTCAGAAACCAGATTGCATTGCGGAAAAGGTTGGAAGGTGGGATTCAAAATAGTCGGTGATCTGTTTGTTAACTTGGCTTTTGAAGACCTTAGAAAGGCAGGGTAGGATAGATATAGGTCTGTCGCAGTTTGGGTCTAGAGTGTCTCCCCCTTTGAAGAGGGGGATGATCGCGTCAGCTTTCCAATCTTTGGAGATCTCAGACCATACCAAAGAGAGGTTGAACAGACTTGAAATAGGGGTTGCAACAATTTTGGCTGATATCTCTGATAATTTTAGTATGGCCAGCTGTAGAAAAATGCTTATTGAAATTCTCAATTATGCAAGTTGAGCAGTGGTCAGTTACTGCAGCACCTGTATGTAATGGCAGCCATAGGATCCATCATGTCAGCAGGATCTGCTTCATGAATCTCTCTGATTGATCCTGGGTGCAGGTAGCTCCACAACATTGCACTGCACCATTACACATGGATCTATAACAGCATGTCACTTGATATACTGCTTAGTTGATGCATGGGAGTCAATTATTGACAGCTCAGAACATGGAAATGTTTAAGCAATATGATCCCCTATGGTTGATGCCTAAGGTATCCATGGGAAGGTTATTTATTATTTATTTTAAATAAAACTTACATCGCATACAGGCTGTTGTTTTTCCTAAGTGCAGATGTCTCTCAAACCTGTTACAATGGTTTACGAGACATTATTAGGCCTAATGACCTGCATAACTTTCCTTGTTATTTTTTCCCCATATTTTTCTCATCAATCCTCTGCACAGTGTGTCACCATATTGAGTTTGGTCTCTTAGGAAGAAACAGGCCACTGTTTGAGTAATCTATCAATTGAACTGAAATTAGAAAAAACGAAATAAGCATAAGCTGTAGTTGGTTGTTTGAACTGACAATCTGTCACAAATACTACCGAAGGTGGCTCCCCTTCCTGTTCGGGTGGCGCTCGGCGGTCGTTGTCGCCGGTCTACTAGCTGCCAACGATCCCTTTTTCCTTTTCGTTTGTTTTGGTCTAATTGTTTTCACCTGTTCCTTGTTGGGGTTTTGGGATGGATGCTATTTAAGTTCGTTAAGCCCGCTGGTGTTTGCGCGGGCTTGTTGTTATTGTACGTTAGTGGTGTTTTGTTGATTTTGGGTTTTCATTGTCCGGTATTTGTAACAGTGGTTTTGGGTTGTTGTTTGCGCCTGTGTTTTGGGCTTCACCCTATTTTGTACCTGTTACTGTTACGGAGGACATTAAAGCGTTTTTCCTGTTTACCTTCTGCTCTCTGCGTCTGACTCCACACCCATCACTCCCTCGGCAATACACAATCTGAGACTGAATAAAAATATTTTAATCATAACCTCAGAAGTAACACCTCGTCTCCTTTTTCTGGCACTCCCTTAGGTTCCTTCCCCAGTCAGTTCTGTTCCTGTGTTTGTGCAAAGATGCTACTGTTATGTTGCTCGTTCCATGTTTGTTGTTTTATTAAACCTGCTTCTTGACTCACAGCGTCTTCGTTACAGAAATGCTTACTTACAAGCCCTTAACCAACAATGCAGTTATGAAAAATAAGTGTTAAGTAAAAATAACAAATAATTAAATAACAGAAGTAAAATAACTGTAGCGAGGCTATATACGGGGTGTACCGGTACAGAGTCAATATGCGGGGGGCACAGCTAAGTCGAGGTAATTGAGGTAATATGTACATAAAGTTAGTCACTATGCATAGATAATAAACAAAGAGTAGCAGCAGCGTAAAAGATGGGGGGGAACAATGCAAAAAGTCTGGGTAGCCATTTGATGAGCTGTTCAGGAGTATTATGACTTGGGGGAAGGAGCTGTTAAGAAGCCTTTTGAACCTAGACTTTGCACTCTGGTACAGCTTGCCATGTGGTAGCAGAGAGAACAGTCTATGACTAGGGTGTCTGGAGTCTTCAACAACTGGGCCGTACGCACTACCCTCTGTAGTGCCTTGCAGTCGGAGGCAGAGCAGTTGACATACCAGGCAGTAATGCAACCATGCTCTCGATGGTGCAGTTGTAGAACTTTAAAGATCTGAGGACCCAGCCTGCTGAGGGGGAATAGGTTTTGTTGTACCCTCTTCACAACTGTCTTGGTGTGTTTGGACCATGATAGTTTGTTGGTGATGTGGACACCAAGGAACTTGAAGCTCTCAACCTGCTCCACTACAGCGCTGTCGATGAGAATGGGGGCATGCTCGGTCCTCCTTTTCTTGTAGTAAACAATCATCTCCTTTGTCTGGCCATGCAGTGATGAGTGAACAGGGAGTATAGGAGGGGACTGAGCTTTGTTGAGGTTGTTGTGTTGTTACCTAAGCTTACCACCTGGGGGTTGCCGGTCAGGAAGTCTAGGTACCAGTTAGAGGGAGTTGTTTAGTCCCAGGGTCCTCAGCTTAGTGATGAGTTTTGAGGGTACTATGGTGTTGAACGCTGAGCTGTAGTCAATTAATAGCATTCTCACATAGGTGCTATATTTGTCCAGGTGGGAACAGGCAGTGTGGAGTGCAATACTGCCCTATCAAGCAAAAAGGCAGAAACTAATTTGGTCGAAAATTAGATGTATTTTTTGATACGATAAATACATGCTTTATCATGTGGACAAGTATCCTGCCTCTGTTGTGTTTTGGAGAAAATGGGGGTTATGTTAGAAGTAACTGCAAAAAGTTAATTTGAAACCAATTTTTCTCAGTTCCAAGCTATGAGCAGTTACTACCTTTTTGCTTGGTAGGGAAGAAAATAGATTGCATCATCTGTGGGTCTGTTCAGGCGGTATGCAAATTGTAGTGGGTCTAGGGTTTCTGGGATAATGGTGTTGATGTGAGCCATGACCAGCCTTTCAAAGCACTTCATGGGTACAGACATGAGTGTTACGGGTCGGTAGTCATTTAGGAAGGTTGCCTTAGTCCCTGTTCTTGGGCACAGGGACTCATGTGGTCTGCTTGAAACATATTGGGATTAGAGACTCATTCAAGGACAGGTTGAAAATGTCAGTGAAGACACTTGCCAGTTGGTCAGCATATGCTCCAAGTACGCCTTGAGGCTTTGCAAATGTTGACCTGTTTAAAGGTCTTACTCACATCGGCTATCACACAGTCGTCCAGAGCAAGTAATTTAGCTCGTCTGGTAGGCTCGTGTCACTGGGCAGCTCGCGGCTGTGCTTCTCTTTGTAGTCTGTAATGGTTTGCAAGCCCTGCCACAGTCACTGGTGCTTCCTGCTTTAGTTTTTTTATTTTAAGCAGGAATCAGGAGGATAGAATTATGGTCAGATTTTCCAAATGGTGAGGGAAAGCTTTGTATGTGTCTCTGTGTATTGGGTATAGGTGGTCTAGAGTTGTTTTCCCCTCTGGTTGCACATTTAGCATGCTGGTAACAACATCACCCACCTTGCAATCTGAGTTGAGGCAGTCAACATTTAAACTACTTAACCATGGACTTTTTTGTCATTTTATGAGGCATGTTTTAAAGTGTTCCAATTATAGGAATGTTAAAAGGGGATTATTTATAAACACTTCCTCATTTGTCATTGAATCCAGTATCTCTCATGTTGTCCAGCAGACAAATACACAATCCTAATCATATTAAACATCCATGCCTGTTGTTGCGTCTTTAGATCTTCCGTCTTTCTACATTTCTGAAGGATATTTTCATCTCTGTCATATGAAACCGCTCACATTTTCACCTTTGAGAATGGTGTTCTCCCGCTTACTGTATTTTGGAACATTTGCATTGCTGTGTTTATAATGTGAAGAAATAGCCTAATAGTTTATCAAAATGTTAAGCTAAATATTCTGAACTGTTGGATCAGCCTCATTGCTTTTAAATGTATTTTTTTATGTACAGTGGTTGTGTTGTATTAATTTGGGATCTATTAGCCCCACAACTGTTCCAGATTATGTTTGGAACATTTATTTCCTGCAAAAAAGGACAAGCTGACCAATAGAATAGGTCAACTTTTGTACTATGGGGGATGGTATGTTGACATAGGGCAGTGCTTCTTCTGTTAGTTACTCATATTGATGGCTGACAGAGTAAATACTGTCAGTTATTCTAACATCTTCAATGTACGCCTTGTAATTTGATGCGCCACAGTTGCATCCTGATGTGTAGAGACTACTTAGGAGCTGTTATGCCTGTGAGAAGGACCAGATCACTTAATGGTCATTTGCTAATAAGAATTGAGATATCTGAGAGAGTATGTGAGGGGTGCTTCGGAGCTCAGCAATTGGCAGCTGGGAGAAGGGAATTATACTTATATTCATCCCAAAGGCACAACTGCCACGTTGGACGCAAGGCACGGACTTTGAGGGCATGTCAAACAAGGGGAAATCGACGACAATGGCCGTCGATGCCGCTTGGATAATGGACGCCTGACCGAAACCAATGCCTGTTACTTACAGTATCATCAAAGTGTATTTCTTTATTTTTACTATTTTCTACATTGTAAACAAATCAATGGTCTAACTAACATTAATGGCAACAATGTCTGACATTTAAATGACATGCCATAGAATTCTGCAGCAGCCCGCAAGCTGTGCTGCAGTGCGACGCAACTTTTAAAGGAAGAACCACTGTACATATAGGTAGGGGTAGAGTCACTAGGCAACAATATGGATAATAAGCAGTAGCAGCAGAGTATGGGATGAGTCAAACAGGTATCTATTTAGTAAAGTATATTATTCAATTCCTTGTTCAGCCATGAAAACAAGAAACAGAATATTCCATTGTATGCCTGCCTGCCAGCTGAAAATCTTTGTGTATGTAGGCTACCTGCCCCTGCCCCTCCCCTTCTCTTTGAAGCATAGACTACTGTAGCTACTGACGTTACAAGCATGATTCAGAAATTAGGGAAACATTTTATTAGAGAATGGATTACATTTTTCAATGATAGTTATAGTTATCATGTTTCACATTGGATTTATTACAGTTTTTCAAAATTGTTTACAGACTAAAATTGGAACTTGAACCAATTCCCTAAATCAAGTCTGCAAAATTTCAAGCACAATTCCAGCTTTACACTCAGTTTTCAATTCTATATCACACTTTTTGTAAAACACTACACACAGTTGTCTACATTAGGCACACCATTCAAAATTCAAAGATCTTTAATCCCTTTGGAAAGCAACATCAATCACAATGCCAAGCTCTATACACCAATTGGCAACACCCACTCCTCACAGGTGTAAATACTAGCTGCTGAATGGTTCACTTATAAATCAGAGCTAGCACTATAAAAGGCCACAGATGAGCTCTCCTGTTTTAGAGGAAAATGTAAGTCAATGGTGAAGCAAGAACTAAAAGGTGAAGGAGTGAGAGTAAGAGGAGGATGAGGATGAGAATGAGGATGGACAGCTGTCTCAGATGAGATCAGGGCCACATTGGTTAGCCATGCTCAACCATGGATTGAGTATGAGGGAGTCTGGGCAGAGAGTTTAGCCCAACCTGAGCCGCTACACGGTTGCATCTATCATCCGTACATTCAGAAATGAGAACCAGTAAGTTGCCTGCCATCTACACTATGCTCTTTATGTTTGAGTATACTGCAGTCCGACATATCAGTAGGCCTATGTTACTCAGTGATTGTTGGCCAATGTTACAGTAACGTCATTTCATATTGAAAGAAAATAGATTATTTTAGCTTACTGTAACCAATCATATCATATTTGTGGATCTTCTGCACAACTGAGAGACGGCCAGGCCAGGCCATGGTGGAAGACACCGGCTGTTCACACCAGAACAGGAGACCGCTATTGTGAACATGGTTGTGGCAAACAATGCCATTAGACTTCGAGAAATCCAGAACCACAAAATTGCAGACAACACAATATTAAATAACATTCACCAGGTGGGGTTTTCGACATTGGACTGTGTATTACAGCGTAAACGAATGCGAATGAAACAGGTCTATTGGGTGCCATTTGAGCGAAACTCAGAGAGGGTTAAAGAACAGCGCTATGAATATGTGCAAGTAAGTACTATACTGTGAATTTACTGTCATATCAGCATTGTAGACACATTAAAGTACTGTAATCCAGTGTACTGTGCCTCACCATATTGACTGCTCTAGGTCTGTCACATTGTCTTGTTGTCTGTTTCAGAGAGTTTTGGAGCTGGATGCCGCTGCAATTCAGCACGTTTATATTTACATTGATGAGGCTGGCTTCAACTTAGCCACAAGAAGGGGACGGAACATTATTGGTCACCGTGACATTGTGAATGTCCCTGGACAGCATGGAGGGAATATCACCATGTGCGCAGCCATTAGCCAGTAAGGCATCATCATGCCAACCTTGGTCCCTACAACACTGCCCTTCTCATCACATTCCTGGACACACTACTTATTTCCCTCATTAAAATGCAAATCATAGTTGAATGTGCTGACAACAAAATCACACAAAAATGATCAATGGAAATCAAATGTATCAACCCATGGAGGTCTGGATTTGGAGTCACACTCAAAATTAAAGAGGAAAACCACACTACAGGCTGATCCAACTTTGATGTAATGTTCTTAAAGCAAGTCAAAATGAAGGCTCACGTGGCCTCCACGTGCCTGTGTGACCTCCCTACAATGCCTGGGCATGCTCCTGATGAGGTGGCGGATGGTCTCCTGAGGGATCTCCTCCCAGACCTGGACTAAAGCATCCGCCAACTCCTGGACAGTCTGTGGTGCAACGTGGCGTTGGTGGATGGAGCGAGACCTGATGTCCCAGATGTGCTCAATTGGATTCAGGTCTGGGGAACGGGCGGTCCATAGCATCAATGCCTTCCTCTTGCAGAACTGCTGACACACTCCAGCCACATGAGGTCTAGCATTGGCTTGCATTAGGAGGAACCCAGAGCCAACCACACCAGCATATGGTCTCACAATGGGTCTGAGGATCTCATCTCGGTACCTAATAGCAGTCAGGCTACCTGTGACAAGCACATGGAGGGCTGTGCAGCCCCCCAAAGAAATGCCACCCCACACCGTGACTGACCCACCGCCAAACCGGTCATGCTGGAGGATGTTGCAGGCAGCAGAACGTTCTCCACGGCGTCTCCAGACTGTCATGTCTGTCACATGTGCTCAGTGTGAACCTGCTTTAATCTGTTAAGAGCACAGGGCGCCAGTGGCGAATTTGCCAATCTTGGTGTTCTCTGGCAAATGCCGAACGTCCTGCACGGTGTTGGGCTGTAAGCACAACCCCCACCTGTGGACGTCGGGCCCTCATACCACCCTCATGGAGTCTGTTTCTGACCGTTTGAGCAGACACATGCACATTTGTGGCCTGCTGGACGTAATTTTGCAGGGCTCTGGCAGTGCTCCGCCTGCTCCTCCTTGCACAAAGGCGGAGGTAGCGGTCCTGCTGCTGGGTTGTTGCCCTCCTACGGCCTCCTCCACGTCTCCTGATGTACTGGCCTGTCTCCTGGTAGCGCCTCCATGCTCTGGACACTACGCTGACAGACACAGCAAACCTTTTTGCCACAGCTCGCATTGATTTGCCATTCAGGATGAGCTGCACTACCTGAGCCACTTGTGTGGGTTGTAGACTCCGTCTCATGCTACCACTAGAGTGAAAGCACCGCCAGCATTCAAAAGTGACCAAAACATCAGCCAGGAAGCATAGGAACTGAGAAGTGGTCTGTGGTCACCACCTGCAGAACCACTCCTTTATTGGGGGTGTCTTGCTAATTGCCTATAATTTCCACCTGTCTATACCATTTGCACAACAGCATGTGAAATTTATTGTCAATCAGTGTTGCTTCCTAAGTGGACAGTTTGATTTCACAGAAGTGTGATTGACTTGGAGTTACATTGTGTTGTTTAAGTGTTCCCTTTATTTTTTTGAGCAGTGTATATAAAATTAATTAAATAAAAATCCTCAGCAATCTACATACTAGACCCCAAAATGACAAAGTAAATATTTTTTGCACATTTATTAATAAAAAACAGAAATTATCAGGATAAAGTTAAGTCCCAGATGCAGACCGTGTCGAATTAACAATGTTTATTACAGCAGCAGGGGAAAACAGGACCTCAGGCAGGCTTAGGTCAGGCAGAGGTCGGTTATCCATAGGCGGGGCAAAGGTACAGGACGGCAGGCAGGCTCAGGGGCAGGACAGTAAGGGTCAAAACCAGGTGGATGAGAAAAGAGGAGCTGATACAAAAAACGCTGGTTGACTAGACAAACAGGGAATAATTGGGAAGATGGGCAACACCTGGAGGGGGTGGATACAATCCAAAAGACAGGTGAAACAGATCAGGGTGGTCAATGGAAACAGGATGCACCTGAGCTCAATTTCGATTTCGGTCTGAATACTTTCTGAAGCCACTGTATGTTTATAAACTTACTATTAAAAAGTACCATAATGATGGTCCACATAGTTGTACCTTGATATTTGTACACAAGCTTGTTACCTCACTAGCTAGCTCTGGTCTAGCTCTCAAACTCTAGGCGGCATTATGTGTCATTTCCTTCTCTCATCCTGGGATTTACGTTATTTCCGGCATGGCACACAAGGGGGTGCTGAAAATACCATTGGGCCTCTACTACTAAAATGTTTTATTTTACCTAGCAAGTCAGTTAAGAACAAATTCTAATTTTCAATGACGGCCTAGGAACAGTGGGTTAACTGTCGGGCAGAACGACAGATTTTTACCTTGTCAGCTCGGGGATTCTATCATGCAACCAGCTCATGAAGTTATACTAGCATAGCTAGTAGCTACCGGTTGTCATTTTTTGGTGAGTGTGGACATTTACAAGCGAAAGTGAACTAAAGAAATTGTGCAAATTAACAAAGTTGTGATGCATGCTTTTCTGAAGGAAGAGCAGCATGTGTACACCAAGCAGATGGGAGAAGAACGGAGAAGAAAAAAAATGCTAATAAGAAATAGTACAGGGAAAAAAGGGCAGCTGTACAGACCTCATCCAAAACTTTTTGACTTCTGGCAGAAAGCCATTATTTCACGTCGTTTGTAATAATGATGGTCGGACCAAGGCGCAGCGTGAGTATAGTTCCACATCTTTTAATGAATAAGAGAAACTGAAAACAAAATAACAAAACTTACAAAGACCCATGACTATGTAGTGCTCAAGCACACTATACATAAACAATATCCCATAACCCACAGGTGGAAAAATGCAACTTAAGTATGATCCCCAATTAGAGACAACGATTGCCTCTAATTGGGAATCATACACAAACAACAACATAGAAAAATAAACCTAGAACCCCACATAAAAATAATAAACTAGACTAAACACCCCTAGTCACGCCCTGGCTTTCTATGGTCAGGACGTGACACATTATAAGATATCTGATGTGAATTGCATACAATTTGTGTTTAGAGTTTTGGGAAAATGGACCAAAGATTCAATTTAATCATCTCATGTGCACTGCACAACAGAGATAGAAGGGTTTGGACCAGCTCACCGTTTACAAACAAATATGTGACTGGCTTAACTGTTCTGGGGAACTGTGGTAAGCTTCGACAGGTGAAATGAAGAACGCAATCTGCTTTATTTCCTAACGTATTGCACAAGTTGACAGCAGGTTTTATCTTTAACTTCAAAGAAATAGTTTCGATGATATTGACGGTATTGAAAAACTATCCTGTGTCTTTCTCCAAATAACCTCCCCAGCCTATTCCCCGAGCTGACAAGGTACAAATCTGCCGTTCTGCCCCTGAACAGGCCGTCATTGAAAATAAGAATTTGTTCTTAACTGACTTGCATAGTTAAATAAAGGTAAAAATTAAATTTAAACAATTCCTTACTCATGATAATTAATTTGTTTATACCCCTTTAAGAGCATCCCACGCATCTATGCTAGAAATTGAAACATTTATCTCTGGTAAAATAGGTACTTCGTTTTGAGCGGTTTTCTGAATTGTGAAGGTGCAACCACTGACACAAAACCATGTTCTGTTTGTTTCTATGGCAGAGGCTGTGGTACAGCTAAACCTAATCAGACTTGCCTGTGCTCATGGTTCTCACAGGTGAAATAAAAATATACAAATGACTTTGCTCGTGATGCCCACCCAACAGCCTAAGCGCATCGGACATGAAAACAACAATACAGATTATACCTTAATTTCAACAAGGAACACAGACTGAGACCAAGGTCTCTTTTACAGCTGGGCCCTGCGTATGCATGTTTACACATACAGTTTAGGTACAATGATTAAAAAAACTAAACAAGACAAAAAAAACTCAACAAGACAGACAAAACTATCACAGATCACAAAAAATACAACAACATATTACATTTACACACAGGTTATTCTACTAACAGCACAAGAACTTGCATTACCCGATACAGTTACATACAATACAAAAATAAAAATGCTCCAATAAATATTTAAAATAAGCAAGGGGGACAAGAGTATCAGGTTTAAGTTTAGTCTGCAGGCTATTCCACAGGCAAGGAGTGTAACAGGAAAAGGCAGCCATACCCAACTCTGTGGAAATCGCATGGGCCTCAAGTGGGCCTCCTTGCTTGAGACCTGGTTTTAGGAATTATAATTCTAATATTGATGAGTGATGATAAATAAGAAGGTAGCTTATTCAGAAGTGCTTTATAGACAAACACGAGAGCATGTTGTTCTCGTCTCACGGACAGCGAAGTCAAACCCACATTATGATAAAAACACAGTGGTGAGTTCTGTAGCTAGCACCCGTAATAAACCTAAGTGCGCAATGATAAGTAGCATCCAGGGATTTAAGTGTTGATGCGTTTTAAGTGTTGATGGGTTCAAATGCCTTGTTCAGGGGCAGAAGGAAATATATTTTTTTATCTTGTCTGCTTGGGGATTCGATCCAGCAACCTTTTGGTTACTGGCCAAACGCTCTAACAACTAAGCTACCTGTCACCCCATGTAGGTAGAGTTATTAACGTGACAATGCATAGATGATAACAGAGAATAGCAGCGATGTAAAAGAGGTGGGTGGGGGGGGGCAATGCAAATAGTCTGGGTAGCCATTTGATTAGATGTTCAGGAGTCTTATGGTCTCGAGGTAGAAGCTGTTGAGAAACCTCTTGGACCTAGACTTGGCACTCCGGTACAGCTTGGCGTGAGGTAGAAGAGAGAACAGTCTATTACTAGGGTGGCTGAAGTCTTTGACAATTTTTAGGGCCTTCCTCTGACACCGGCTGGTATGGAGGTCCTGGATGGCAGAAAGCTTGTGCCAGTGAAATACTGGGCCGTACACACTACCCTCTGTAAGGCCAAGCAGTTGCCATACTAAGCAGTGATGCAACCATGCTCTCGATGGTGCAACTGTAGAACTTTTTAAGGATCTGACGACCCATGCCAAATCTATTCAGTCTCCTGAGGGGGACTGGATTTTGTCATGCCCTCTTCACAACTGCCCGTCAGGAAGTCCAGGATCCAGTTGCAGAGGGAGGTGTTTAGTCCCAGGGTCCTTACCTTATTGATGAGCTTTGAAGGAACTATGGTGTTGAACACTCAGCTGTAGTCAATGAATAGTGTTCTCACATAGGTGATCCTTTTGTCCAGGTGGGAAAAGGCAGTATGGAGTGCATTAGAGATTGCATCATCTGTGCATCTGTTAGGGCAGTAAATTGGAGTGGGTCTAGGGTTTCTGGGATAATGATGTTGATGTGAGCAATGACCAGCCTTTCAAAGCATTTCATGGCTACAGACATGAGTGCTACGGGTCGGTAGTCATTTAGGCAGGTTACCTTAGTGTTCTTGGGCAGAGGGACTATGGTGGTCTGCTTATAATATGTTGTTATTACAGACTCGGACAGGAAGAGGTTGAAAATGTCAGTGAAGACACTTGCCAGTTGATCAGCGCATGCTCGCAGTACACATCCTGGTAATCCGTCTGGCCCTGCGGCCTTGTGAATGTCGACCTGTTTAAAGGTCTTACTCACATCGGCCGCTGAGAGCGTGATCACACAGGCTTCCGGAACAGCTGGTGCTCTCATGCATGTTTCAGTGTTATTTGCCTCGAAGAGAGCATAGAAGTAGTTTAGCTCGTCTGGTAGGCTTGTATCACTGGGCAGCTCTCGGCTGGGCTTCCCTTTGTAGTCTGTAATGGTTAGCAAGCTCTGCCACATCCAACAAGAGTCAGAGCTGGTGTATTACGATTTTATCTTAGTCCTGTATTGATGCTTTGCCTGTTTGATTGTCGGGTCATTGTGGGGACGAACTCATCAATGCACTTATTGATGAAGCCAATGACTGATGTGATGTACTCCTCAATGCCATCGGAGGAATCCTGGAAAGTATTCAGGTCTGTGATAGAAAACAGTCCTGTAGCTTAGCATCTGCTTCTTCTGACCAGTTTTTTATTGATCGAGTCACTGGTGCTTCCTGCTTTAGTTTTTGCTTGTAAGCAGGAATCGAGATGATAGAATTATGGTCAGATTTGCAAAATGGAGGGCTTTGTATGTGTCTCTATGTGTGGAGTAAAGGTGGTCCATGCTGAATTTTTTTTCCCTGTTTGCTTAATATAGCTCATTGAGGGCGGTCTTAGTGCCAGCATCAGTTTGTTGTGGTATGTAGACAACTACGAAAAAAACTGATAAACTCTCTAGGTAGATAGTGTGGTCCACAGCTTATCATGAGATACTCTACCTCAGGCAAGCAAAACCTCGAGACTTCCTTAAATATCGTGCACCAGCTGTTATTTACTAATATACATAGTCTGCCGCCCCTTGTTTTACCAGACGCCGCTGTTCAATCCTGCTGATACAGTGTATAACCAGCCAGCTGTATTTTGATAATGTCATCGTTCAGCCACGACTCCGTGAAGCATAAGATATTCAAGTTTTGGATATAGTAGTTTAATCTTCCTCGCAGGTCATTGATTTTTTTTAAAGGTTAAGCGGGATAATTGTCATCAGCAACCGCTGAATAGCATAGCGCCTCAGTCAAATCATATTACTAAAAATATTCATATTCATGAAATCACAAGTGAAATATTCCAAAACACAGTTTAGCCTTTTGTTAATCCACCTGTCATCTCAGATTTTGAAATTATGCTTTACAGCGAAAGAAATCCAAGCGTTTGTGTAAGTTTATCGATCGCATGACAAAACATTAAGTACACTTAGCATCAGGTAGCTTGGTCACGCAAATCAGAAATTAAAAATGTAGAAAAATTAGAAAATGAATCGTTTACCTTTGATGATCTTCGGATGTTTTCACTCACGAGACTCCCAGTTACACAACAAATGTTCCTTTTGTTCCATAAAGATTATTTTTATATCCAAAATACCTCCGTTTGTTTGGCACATTATGTTCAGAAATCCACAGGAAAGAGCGGTCACGACAACGCAGACAAATTCCAAATAATATCCATAATGTCCACAGAATTTTTTTTTAGAATCAATCCTCAGGTTGTTTTTAAAATATATAATCAATAATATATCAACCGCAAATGTCTTTCACTGTAGGAAAGGGAAAAGCAATACCTATCCAAAGTCTGTTGCGTGAGAAAAACTCACGTGACCACTTGATGTTATCGTTCTGGCTCATTTTTTTAAATAAAAGCCTGAAACTATGTCTGAAGCTTGTTGACACCTTGAGGAAGCGATAGGAAAAGGAATCTGGTTGATATCCCTTTAAATGGAGCAATGGGAGGCTATGGAACATGGAGTTTTCAAAATAGAAGCCACTTCCTGGTTTGATTTTTCTCAGGGTTTCACCTGCAATATCAGTTCCGTTATACTCACAGACAATATTTTGACAGTTTTCAATCCTAATCTGTCAATTATATGCATATTCTAGCATCTGGTCATGAGAAATAGGCCGTTTACTTTGGGAACGTTATTTTTCCAAACATAAAAATAGTGCCCCCTAACTTCAAGAGGTTAATTAATTACGTGACTTCTGAAGGTAATTGGTTGCACCAGATCATATTTATTGGCTTCATAGCAAAGAGAGTGAATAGGTATGCAATTTTTATTTTAATAATTTTTTTTAAACAATTATTTTCATTCCCTTCACCAAATTGGACTATTTTGTGTATGTCCATTACATGAAATCCAAATAAAAATCAACTACAGGTTGTAATGCAGCAAAGTAGGAAAACGCCAAAGGGGATGAATTATTTTGCAAGGCACTGTATAATCAATATGTTTGCCCCGTCAATAAAAATTTTTAAAAGTTTGGGAGGTACAGAGGCAGATTAGGGCGCTAATAATTTTGGACTGGAGCCTGGCCTGTAGGCCTTACATCATGTTGAACTGCCATCTAAGACACAGCCTTGCCTGGCATTAACTTTTGTGTGTGTGGGGAGGGGTGTGTCTGATGGGGTTTTATTTTGTGTAAGCAGCAGCACTCTTTAACCTTTCTGATCTCCCCATCCCGGATCCGGGATCGTGAATACAGACTCAAGCTCATTACCATAACGCAACGTTAACTATTCATGAAAATCGCAAATGAAATGAAATAAATATGCTAGCTCTCAAGCTTAGCCTTTTGTTAACAACACTGTCATCTCAGATTTTCAAAATGTGCTCCTCAACCATTGCAAAACAAGCATTTGTGTAACAGTATTGATGGCTAACGTAGCATTTAGCATTAGCATTCAGCTGGCAACATTTACACAAAAAAACAGAAAAGCATTCAAATAAAATCATTTACCTTTGAAGAACTTCAGATGTTTTCAATGAGGAGACTCTCAGATAGCAAATGTTCAGTTTTTCCTGAAAGATTATTTGTTTAGGACAAATTGCTCTGTTTTCTGCGTCACGTTTAGCTATGAAAAAACCCCTGTATCCAGGATTGTGTAAATCTATCAGCAAGCTCATTAGCATAACACAACGTTAACTATTCATGAAAATCGCAAATGAAATGAAATAAATATGCCATCTCTCAAGCTTAGCCTTTTGTAAACAACACTGTCATCTCAGATTTTCAAAATATGCTTCTCAACCATAGGAAAACAATCATTTGTGTAAAAGTAGCTAGCTAGCGTTAGCATTTAGCGTTAGCATTTAGCGTTAGCATTTAGCGTTAGCATTTAGCGTTAGCATTTAGCGTTAGCATTAGCGTTAGCATCCAGCACGCAACATTTCAACAAAAACATAAAAGCCTTCAAATAAAATCATTTACCTTTGAAGAACTTCTGATGTTTTCAATGAGGATACTCTCAGTTAGATAGCAGATGCTCAGTTTTTCCAAAAAGATTCTTTGTGTATTAGAAATAGCTCTGTTTTATACATCACATTTGGCTACCAAAAAAAATCAGAAAATTCAGTCCTCAAAACGCGAACTTTTTTCCAAATTAACTCCATAATATCGACTGAAAACATGGCAAACGTTGTTTAGAATCAATCATCAAGGTGTTTTTCACATATCTCTTCATTGATACATCGTTCTTGGACACATGGTTTCTCCCCTATATCAAATGGAAAAGTACGAGCAGCTGGCAATTGCGCACCGAATTCCACGCAGGACACCAGGCGGACACTTGGAAAATGTAGTCTCTTATGGTCAATCTTCCAATGATATGCCTACAAATACGTCACAATGCTGCTAAGACCTTGGGCGAACGACAGAAAGTGTAGGCTCATTCCTTGCGCAATCACAGCCATATAAGGAGACAATGGAAAACAGAGCTTCAGAAATTCTGCTAATTCCTGGTTGATGCATCATCTTGGTTTCGCCTGTAGAATGAGTTCTGGGGCACTTACAGACAAAATCTTTGCAGATTCTGAAACTTCAGAGTGTTTTCTTTCATAGTCGAGCATCTTTTCGTGACAAAATATCGCGCTTAAAACGGGAACGTTTTTTATCCAAAAATGAAATAGCGCCCCTAGAGATCTATTAATTGTCCGAGTCAAATCTCCCCTCGTGGAAAATAAAGAATATCATGTCATATCAAATGGCAGTCAAGATAAATAACCTTTTCTAAATTGATGTCTTTGGCCTAACAAAACAACATACATTTAAACACATTGTATTATACTGCGATTTTTACCGCCTCCTTAGTTTTCTACATTCGTTTTTGTATGATTATGATGGTGTTCTACAAAGGTCCTCAGTAAATGCGGAAGACATTTCAGTTGAATACGTTCAGTTGGAGAACTGACTGTATCCCCCTTTCCTTTCCCGTTCCCTCTATTGTGGCATTCATAAAAAGGTAATGTGCAATAAACAGCATTCAAGTTAACATGTTGTACATACAGTACCAAGAAAAAAGACAAATTTAGCATGATTGGCATGCTGCTAAGGAAAATGTGTGCTTTTACTGGGCTTCAGAGTGGAGCAGCGGTCTAAAGCACTGCATCTCAGTGCTAGATGTGCCATTACAGACCCTGGTTTGATTCCAGGCTGAATCACAACTGGCCGTGATTGGGAGTCCCATAGGGCGGCGCACAATTGGCCCAGTGTTTGGGTTTGGCCGGGGTAGGCTGTCATTGTAAATAAGAATTTCTTCTTAACTAACTTGCCTAGTTAAATAAAAAATAAATAAATACTGTAAGACTGCATAAAAAGGTGGGAAAGACTGTATCCCTCTGTGCCACAGACCTGACTATTTTCACATTATTACTGGTTACATTTCTGTATTATGAAACAAATCCTAACTTGTATTAATGGAGACAACATGCTGGATGGCCTGGATGGCCTGGGCCTTTTCTGGGTCTCTGTGATTTACGTGTGCCTGTCATGGTTGATTCCCACTCCTAAAACCCACTGACACAGGGGACATTCAGTAGATATTTTTGGCCTTTCAGATCTGCATAAGCCAACAAGGCCGGGGGAAAAGAACCACAAATACAAGACAATGTCTTCATGTTGCATAGCAATACATTCTCAGAGTCTAATTCAATTGCTATGGGTACATCTCTGTTGCCAGGTGTTTAGAAGAAAAAGAGAATTGTTGTTAAATATCAGATATAATGAACAGATATCTACAGTATCTATAGCTGAAGAGTCATGTACTGTACACCATGCGCAATACAATTCTGTATTGTCTGTATTCTTGCTTCCTTGCAGGATCAATTACAACTTTGAAAAATGGGATTTAAACTCGTTAAAAACTGTCAGGTGTGTTGGTCACATATTTCCCTCTCCACTCCATTGTAGTGAGTGGGGCTTAGCAGAAAGGACCTGTCTGGAGACCTTATCTTGCTGTGGAGCATAAAGCGCTGTGCAGCCTGTGCTGCTGTCTCTATTGACAGGATGATGGAGGGGAAGCCTGCCTTTCCAGATAAACAGTTCCTCTGTTCTCAGGACAGCTCAGCAGGCCTCCTGTTTGCTGCCAGCTCTGGAGAAACTGCTCCTACTGCCGTTAGCAACCTCCCATGTATGTGGAGACAAGCTAGTTTAACTGAATGTGGGAGGGGGCATATACTGGAAGGTGAATAGAATAAAATAGAGAAAGATGGAGACAAGAAGAGAAGAGGGGGGCACAGACTGGCGAGTAAGGATGGATGGGGACAAATTCGGGGATGTCGAAGTGGACAGATGCTGTTGCAGATACTGTTATGTAATTTGGCTGTTATTTTTTATTTAGTAAATATTTTCTTAACCAATAATGTTAAGTTAAGTTAAGGGCTTGTAAGTAAGTATTTCATGGTAAAGTCACCTGTTATATTCGGGGCATGTGACAAATATAATTTGATACCGGGGAAGGGAAGAGGAGGGAAATATACTGGAGACGGAGGACAGACTGAGAGGAGGATGGGGGAGAGATACTGGGGGAAAGATGGAAGGGAACAGAGACACTGAGGTGGCCATCTCATGACGGACAATTTACTCCCAGAAATGTCCCCTTCTTGGAACTCCAGGGGGAAGTCTGTCATGTGGAATGTTTGACTGCAATATCACATCCAGTTAACAGGAGGATTAATACTGGAGTCCTTTTCAAGTTCTATCATAAGACTCCTTTCAAAATACTTTTCTTCTCAAGCAATATAATATCTGCCTCCACACTGCCAAAGGACAAAACATACACAAAGATAAGTCCTATACAGGTAATAGGCTTTCCTTATTTGATACGGTGCATTTTATTGAATTATATTTCAGAGAAGTGAAAAGTGAACCTTTAAGATCGTCAGAACAAAACTCTAGGCTATACCACACCTCATAAACAGACAAAAGTCAAGTAACCAGATAAGCTAAAATGTAATGTATATTTCAGCCAATACAAAAACCACCTCGGAAATGAATAACAAATCACATCAAATCAAATGTATTGGTCATGTACACATGGTTAGCAGATGTTGTTGAAAGTGTAGTGAATTGCTTGTGCTTCTAGTTACGACAGTGCAGCAATATCTAACATGTAATATCTAACAATTACACAACAAATTCTTAATGAACAAAAATCTATGGAATAAGATAATCTCCTTTGTTTTGTCGATGTTGAGTGAGAGGTTATTTTCCTGACACCACACTCCGAGAACCCTCACCTCCTGTCAAGTGTCAGTTGTGCAGAGGTGAGGACGGAGTCAGGCGCAGGACACAGAACTGAGTAAAACAACGTACTTTACTCTGAAAAATAAATCAGCCTAAATAAATTCACGCAGGGAATAACAAACAAAAGACTAACACATGACCAGGAACACTCACGCACAAAACATAATGTGAACCAGAGGGTTAAATAGGGAAATAATGATAACGTAATAGGAACCAGGTGTGTACAATCAAGACATAACAAATGGAAAAAGAAACGTGGATCGGAAGCCGGTGTCACGCCCTGGTCTTAGTATTTTGTGTTTTCTTTATTATTTTGGTCAGGCCAGGGTGTGACATGGGTTAATTATGTGGTGTGTTTTGTCTTGGGGTTTTGTAGGTATAGTGGGGTTGTCTAGAAAAGTATATGGTTGCCTGAAGTGGTTCTCAATCAGAGGCAGGTGTTTATCGTTGTCTCTGATTGGGAACCATATTTAGGCAGCCATATTTTGAGTGTTTCGTGGGTGATTGTTCCTGTCTCTGTGTTTGTTTGAGTCAGATAAGGTTGTTTAGGTTTTCTCGTTACGTTTATTGTTTTGTATTGTTCGTGTTTATCTTTTATTAAAGATTCATTGAAATAACCACGCTGCATTTTGGTCCTCCTCTCCTTCGACGGAAGAAAACCGTAACAGCCGGTGACGACGACTGCCGAACGCCTCCCGAACAAGGAGAGGCACCAACTTCGGCGGAAGTCGTGACAGCACAACCCCCCGGTCTCCTCACTGCGGTGGCAGTCGGTGCCTGATGACCCGTAGCAGGTGTACATGGGCAGCTTCCCAGGTTTCCTCTGAGCGCCGAAACTGTTCATCCACCGCTGGTGCCTCGATCTGGCTCTGATGCCACCGGCTGATAACCTAGTACACACTGAAACGGAGACAGGTTAGTGGAGGAGTGGCGGAGGGAGTTTTGGGCCAGCTCTTCCCAGGGGATGAAAGCCGGCCACTCCCCAGGCCGGTCCTGGCAATAAGACAACAGAAAACATCCCACATCCTGGTTAACAGTATTGAGCAGCTTGGATGAATACGGTGCCCAGAGTAAACTGCCTGCTACTCAGGCCCAGAAGCTAAGATATGCATATCATTAGTAGATTTGTATAGAAACCACTCTGAAGTTTCTAAAACTGTTTGAATCACGTCTGTGAGTATAACAGAACTTATGTAGCAGGCAAAACCCAGAGGACTAACCGTTCAGAATTCGTTTTTTTTTTTTTTAGATCTCTGTCTGTTCAGTAATTCTCATTGGGAAACGATATTTCTTAGACACTTGTTTTCAGTTCCTACCACTTCCACTGGAGGTCACCAGTCTTTGGAACTTTTGGCAAAGTTTACAGGCAACTTTTGAGATATTTTGTGGTGACGTTGCTCAAATTGGAAGCTGTTTTTTTCTGGCTTAAACGCGCCAAATAAATTGACATTTTAATCGAACAAAAGGACCAATTGTGATGTTTATGGGACATATTGGAGTGCCAACAAAAGAAGCTCGTCAAAGGTAAGGCATGTTTTATATTTTATTTCTGTGTTCTGTGTAGTGCCTGCAGGGTTGAAATATGCTACTCTCTTTGTTTACTGTTGTGCTATCATCAGATAATAGCTTCTTATGCTTTCGACGAAAAGCCTTTTTAAAATCTGACATGTAGGCTGGATTCACAACGAGTGAAGCTTTAATTTAGTATCTTACATGTGTGATTTAATGAAAGTTAGATTTTTATATCATTTTATTTGAAATTGCCACGCTGCATTTTCCCTGGCTTTTGGCCAAGTGGGACGCAAGCGTCCTCTATACCTTATTTGTTCTTAACTGACTTGCCTAGTTAAATAAAGGTAAAATTACATAAATTAACGGCTGGTTTTGCGTGGTGTGGGATGCCGAAGATGTCGGGCTCTCTAATTAGTGATATGAGGGCTTCAGGAATCTGTGATAACAGGTTTTCATCGGGCGTCCCTGACTCGTTCATACGATTAGTAATTTCTAGGAGTTCGGCTGGAATCTATGATAATATGCTTTCATCTATCGGAATTATGTCGGTTACCCCCGCCTCATTCATACGTTCATAATAATTCATAATAATTTCTAGTAGTTCTGGCGGTATCTGTGATAAGAGGCTTTCAACTGTCTCAATTGGGTCTGGTGGCTCTGCCATTTGGATAATTAATGATGTGCGTTCTTGGGTTATTCTGGAATGATCCGTGTTATATATATGATTTTAGCGCCTGTATTTGCATTTTTTAATCGGATTGCTGTTTAACATACGTGGAATTGTTCTATGCCAGAACGATAGATCCTCTCGGTATTGTCGCTCAAGTAAAAACCCCATTCATTTGTGTAGCAAAACCTTTCGGGATTTCAGAGCCCTGGAAAAGGCTGTGAAAAACCTAGCTTGTTCTATTTCAGATCCGGATGTTGCCACCAAAGAATTGTCGGACTCTAGAAGGTTGGCCGCATCCCATAATAGCCGGTCGTCTGCCTCTGAAATGTCATTTAAAACGGTGAAATCCTCCGTTTTGGTTGTTTCATTGGGAATGTTCGGTGAGCCGAAATCCCCCTGCTCTAGATGTATGTGGTCTTCTGTGCCGTTATATGCCGGGAGGAGTCTGATTGAAAATAATGCATACAAAATAGGTTATTAAATATAAAAATATGTTAGATACATAAATTGTCAAGTACATTTCAGGTATAATACTAAATATTAACAATACATAATTAAAATACCTCTGCTTTGTTGGCGAGGTCTGTTCTGACCAATCGCGGAAACCGGAGGGGCGTGACTTTTTTCATCAAGCGTTCCCGATTCTGCAGGGCCGGTATCGTTGGAGCCTGAAAAAACATTATTTGTCCTTGTTTTAACATGTTCAAGCCTAGAAAATGTATAACTAATAATATATATATATATATATATATATGGCTTCACTCCGTGTCCATGGAGCGCCGGCTCGTGAAGCCACAAGTTCCCTGCGCAGTAGTACTTTTCTGGAGGGGTGGATTCTGAGCAATGTACTAGAGCCCGTGTTGTGTATTGCTTGTTTGGCTCTGGAATATGTAGCAAGCAGGTGGAGGTTCCCGGGGGAGTTGGTGAGACGTTTAAATCCTCTGTTCTCGATGTGTTTGAAAAAACATTTGTGCAGAACGGGAGAATTGCATCTGTGTCATCGGATGTGTCATCTGCTCCAACGAAGTTGTTCAGGGTCCATAAGGAGCCCGTTATCCTTCTTGGCTGTATGTTGGCTGTAAACACAAAAATAGCTTTTAATATAGGGTGCACACTTTTTGTTTTTTAATATATAGATATTCTTGTGTATGTGATTATTTGGACTTACGTCGAAAAAATTGTGTGATGGGGATTGGTTGCATGCGTGTTGCGTCTGAGAATCCCCATCTAACGCTGTCTGTTCCAGATCGTTTAAACCTCTGAGCAGCTGCGTAAATGATGGAGAACCTACAAACGTTAGATAATATTAACAGTTATTTATCCTATATAAATTTTTTACTTACAAGAATACGTGTATTGCCCCCCATTTAACCATAGAATCCACAGGTTGGAATATGTAAGACATATGTCCCTCACTCGTGCCCAAAACTCCTTTAAAACATTCTGTGGTCTCACACAAAACTTCCGAGGCTTTTGTCATTGGGTTCATGACAAGAGACGCATAGCACCCCGAGAATTGGCCTAGGAGACATAATTTTCTGTTTAATATTCTGTGTTTTATTTTTTAAATGTTGTTTAGTGTTCTGGGGCCGCATGTCTTGTTCTGGGCTTTATTTATAATGCGTCTGCCACAACCAATACCCCCGGACATTCCTGTTTCATAGACAACAGCCCTAAGGTCAATAAAACAGGGGGTGGGGGGGGGCATACTCTTTGAAATGTTCAAACACAATCCCCCCCAGTTCAGAGGTCCCTAGACATCAATCATCATGACAACTTCAAAGGAATATACATAATTTCACACACCCTCTAAGGCATGACAACAGGAACAGGATGCCCATATATGGGCATAAGCACATAAGTTCCCGCCATGATTTCCTGACAGGATGCCCAAATATGGGCACTCCCTAGAGCACGTGATAAATTCCCGCCAGGATGTCCTGACCGGATGCCCAAATATGGGCATAAACACGTCATCCGGACATAGGGTCATAAATCACACGTTTGACGTGCCGTCTACTTTATTCTCTCTCTGATGTCTTTGGGGTATACAAAACATCAATTTAAACACATTCGATTATACTGCAATTTCACTGCCTCAGTTTTCCACCATAGTTCTTTCTCTATGATTATGATGGTGTTCTACAAAGCTTGGTGACATTCAAAAAAAGTAATGTGCAACAAACTGCATTCAACTGAACCTCTTGTAAATACAGTACCAAGAAAAATTCAACTTTAGCATGATTGGTACGCTGCAAAGGAAGTGTCCAATTTTACTGAAAGACGACATAACATTTACATTTTAGTCATTTAGCAGATGCTCTTATCCACAGACCTGACTATTTACACATGGTTGGGCAAACATCGAACTGATTCCCACTCCACAACTCACTAACAGTACTGATTTCCCACAAGGCCCAATGGACATTCAATGGACATTCAGTAGCAGAGCAACAGAAGTTGACAAGGCAAGGGAGAAAAGAACCAAAGAATTCAGTCTTCATGTTGCATAGCAACTGATATCAAGTGGTATGTTGCCAGGTGTTTTCGAGGTAAATGGAACTGGTGGTCACAGTAAGTACATTTAGAGCTATAAAATATAGAGCAACAGTCTAATTTGGGTTTAGATACTGTGAAAAACTGCCTTTACAACATCGATCGTGAAATCAAATAAATATTGGACATACATTTACAAGGTGGTGAGACATTTTTTTTTGTGGTGTGAAAGACTGGATAGTTCCCTGAAAAGGCATAGAAGACATTCCAGATAGTGACTTTAATCAGACTGTGGTTAAAATATAAAATTATTAGGCTAAACTTTGCAATAGATGGGATTGGGAAAGTGTTAAACTGGGTAAAAACTGTCAGGTGTGTTAGTCTCCTCTCCATTGTAGTGAGTGAGGCCTTGCAGAAAGGACCTGCCTGGGGGCCTTATCTCGCTGTGTAGCATGAAGCGCTGTGCAGCGGTCTTTATTGGCAGGATGATGGAGGGAAGCATGCCTCCCCAGATAAACAGTCCCTCTGTTCTCAGGACAGCTTAGCAGACCTGCTGTTTGCTGCTGGCTCTGGAGAAACTGCTCCTACAGCCATTAGCATCCTCCACTGTACCTGGAGACAAGATGACTTAGGTTACCTGACTGATGGAGGGAAAAGGAGACAGAGACTGGTGGATAAGGATGGATCATGTGGACAAATTTGGGGAAGAGGAAGTGAAGATACTGGTGCAGGGAGGAGGGAAAGATACTGGTGAAAAGATGGAGGGGAACACATATGCTGATGTGGCAATATGGTGACAGACCATTTAGGCCTACACCCAGAAATATCAGCGACCTAACTCAGGGGAAAGCCTTGTTATGTGGAATGTTTGACTGCGACAGCACATCCAGGGAGAGATTGCTTCCAGGACTGCTAATCAAGTTATTTAATTCAAACTCCTTTCAAAATGTTGGCCTTCAAAAGCAATAGAATCTCTGCTCCCACATTGCCTACGCAATAAACTACGCAAAGATAAGCACCAGTCCAGGTAAGTCTCAAAGCTTTTCTTCTTTGATACTAAGCAGTTAATGGACAATTCCACCACTTTATAGCTAGTGATGTGTTCTGACTTCTAAACTTGAAATATTGGTCATCAGGTATCCTATGAAAATGAGGGATGTCAATGTCTGCTTTCTACACCAGAAGTTAATGGCTTTCTGTAGGAGGAATGTATATGGTGGGGTCCATTAAGGTTGGATATGAGCCAAAGGCTTGGAACGTACAGAGTAAAGGAAAGGCAATCCCATGGTTGCAGTCACTGATAAGGGTGGAGAGCTGTGGATTAGTGAGGAATGGGGCGGAAGTCAGGTCAGGTAACATTTAAGGGAGAAGGAACAGTTTACTATCTGCCTCACTTAACTTCCTGCCTAGCAATAAAGATGTAATGTTTAGAGGAACGGAGGAGACTGCACCCAAATTTTGGTATATATACTTGTGCTGGTGGAAACATGTATTTGTCTGTTCAGCTGTCTGACCCTTTGGGTGAATAAACTTGGTTTGAGTGTTAATATTCATCCGTGAGTTTTTACTTGGTTCCTTTAGAACCTAACAGTTGGCGCTGCGAGCAGGGTTCACCACGATTTACAGTCGAACTAGGTATTCTGAATCAGTGAAACAGGAGCCGGGACCAAAAACAAGGTAGGCACAGTTTCTACACCTGTTATCACTCATTCTGACATCTTGGGAAGATGAGAATCGTTGGCTGAACAATTCAGTTGGCCCATTGTATAACGACTGGTTGTAAATAGAAGGTGTAGGGTAGGTTCCCTGAAGGATAGGTCCCAAGTGGAGGTTTTCCCCTGCGAGATCCATGAGTGGCATTACAGAATAGGGTAGGTCCCTAGTGGGGGTATCACCCTGCGAGATCTGTAAGAGGGACAAAAGTGTAGCAGAGTGTATGTGGATAGTGATAAAAGGTTGCCTATAATTTCTGGATGAGGCTCTCCTAATCATTCTACCAAATCGTCTCGAGAATTCAGGGATGCAATTGTGACTTGGCTTAATACACCAGCGTTTTAATGTCAGCATTCTATCAATAAAAAATACAAACCAATAAACCCAAAATTAGTAAATGTACTCAGCTGCAAAAAGACTGGGTACGTGAGTACATTGATATAATTTCTACTTCTGCTTTGATGGCAGGTTTGAAACCTATTATCAAAACAGCAATTGAGGGGGTAGTGGATGAAATAGAGCAGGATGCTTTGAGAGTGGAATCTAACTCCGCTCACTTCGCAGTCGTGCGAGGGGTTAATACAGGCTCAGTGAAAGTCACTAACAGGGGTTTTAATGGTCAAGGTAGGACAAAGGAACAGAGAAGAAAAAGTAGCGGAAAAACATCAACGCGTAGGGCGACAGATCCCTGTTTTAGATGTGGGGCCGTTGGTCATTGTAAGAATGAGTGGATAATGATAATGGAGACTACTGCACCCGCTGCATTCAGAGGGGATGCAAGCATTTGCATCTTTGTCAAAACAACAGCAACAAATAGCGGTGTATGGCCTCAGTTCGATCGAGTGGTTCATAGAGATGACAGTTTCTATGTGAAGGGAGACGTAGGAGGCCAAGTCTCACACAACTTTTTAATAGATGCTTGGGAGCAAATATCGCTTATTCCTTACAATGAGAAATATGCTAAATTTACAACAGGGAAAAGTGCTACATTCAGCAAGGTTACAGGGGCAGCATCGAAACCAGTAACAATACCCGGATAATTTACATGGATGGAAGTGGAGACGATTTTGGGGTCAGATAATCCTTGCAAGAATCAAAGACAAAAGGTAACAAGTTAGAACCGGAACGGCCAAATACTCCTTGGGGGGGTTTTCATCTCGTGATAAATTTTATTGAATCTTATTCTGAAATAGATTAGCATTTTATGTCATCTTATTCTGAAAAATACTTTTAGAATGGACGAAAGGGAGGATGAGTCACTTGGAGTTAATATTGTGAGTAATTGTTAGTAGAGTATAAAGAAGCAATTATGTCGAGCGACAGCAAACCAAACCTAAATGACCTTTGAACATGTTTTCTTTATGAACATGAAAGGCATTGTGATGCGGTAGATACGGAAAATCATGGGGAAAAGAGAGACCAGTCATATACAGATGTAAATCTTTAGACTCATTAGCGAGCTAAATGTTGCCGTGTCTAAATAAGAGTACATAGACGTTGGGGTGGATTAAGAAAACAAATGATTAATGATTGGAGGACAGTGGACCTATTGTTATCATGTTTGGTATGTGATTAAAACTTTTGCATTAATAAACTTGGTTTGAGCTTTAATAATCGTCCGTGAGTTTTTACTCGGTTCATTTAGAGCCTACCACTAGTTTTAATGTTGTTAGTATATATGCACTACTGTAAGATTTGATACACATTTTGATGTTTTATCGTTTTTGTTAGTCATAGCCTACTGCATGTATTTTTGTCATTTTTGAAGCTTCTGCATTGGACTTGTCTACAGTATACTACAACTTCCAGCGTGCATTTAATCTCCCATGATGCAATGCTCCACCTAGTGGGACTGCAGTTAGCTTAGCTAACTAGCAACCTAGCAAAGACAACTTATCTCATAAATTATGAGTGCATTTCACATTACTTTTGGGTTGTAATCATATTGTAATGGAATATATGTTCATGACACGTCAAGAAGAAGCTAGTCTAGCTCACATCCTCAAAGTGGATGTGAGCTGCTCCATCTCAGCACAGCTGGCTGAAATCAAAAACTCCATCTCAGGTTTGACAACGACTATCAACACGCTAAGATCACGAATTGAATAAGCTGAATAGCGCATCAGCACTGCTGAGGACAAGCTAGAGGGAATTGGGATGGAATTACAGAAACTGCACAAAAATAACGAATACCTGATGAATAAGGTCGACCATTTGGAAAACTACAGTAGGCAAAGCAACATTCGAATGATCGGCCTCCCCGAGGGCTGTGAGGGGACGGACCCCATTGATTTCTTTGCTGCCATTATCACCTCCCTACTGGGCAAAGTACATTTTGCTAAACCCTGGTAATAAAATGGGCACACAGGTCACTCGCCCCTTGCCCATCCTCTGATCAGAGCCGCCAACCTTTCCTCGTCCAGTTTCTGTGGAACCGGGATAGAGAGAAAGTTCTTAGAACCGCAGCCAAACATTTCAAGGAGAAGGGAGTGATCCTACACAACAGGGAGGCAATGAATTTCTACCTTGTCAGCTCAGGGATTTGATCTAGCAACCTTTCGGTTAATGGCCCAACGCTCTAACAAATAGGCTACCTGCCGCTCCTATTTGCATGTGGTGGCAGAGGTAACAGTCAATGACTAGGAGGGCTGGAGTTGTTGACAATTTTTAGGGTCTTTCTCTGACACTGCCTGATATAGAGGTCCTGGATGGCAGGATGCTTGGTCCCAGTGATGTATTGGGCCATTCACACTACCCTCTGTAGTGCCTTGTGGTCGGAGGCCGAACAATTTCCATACCAGGCAGTGATGCAACCGGTGGTTCAGCTGTAGAACTTTTTGAGGATCTGACGACCCATGCCAACTCTTTTCAGTCTCCTGAGGGGGAATAGGTTTGTCGTGCCCTCTTCACAACTGTCTTGGTATGTTTGGACCATGATAGATTGTTGGTGATGTAGACACCAAGGAACTTGAAGCTCTCAACCTGCTCCACTACAGCCCTGGCAATGAGAATGTGGCCGTGCTTGGTCCTCATTTTCCTGTAGTCCACAATCATCTCGAGGGAGAGGTTGTTGTCCTGGCACCACACGGCCAGGTCTCTGAACTCCTCCCCGTAGGCTGCCTCATCGTTGTCTGTGATCACTATTGTGTCATCGAGAAACTTAATGATGGTGTTGGAGTTGTGCCTGGCCATGCAGTCATGTGTAAACAGGAGGTACAGGAGGGTACTGAGCACGCACCCCTGAGGGGCCACGTGTTTTACATCAGCGTGACGGATGTGTTGTCACCTACCCTTACCACCTGGGAGGGGGGGGAGTCCGTCACGGAAGTCCAGGATCCGGTTGCAGAGGGAGGTGTTTAGTCCCAGGGTCCTCAGTTTAGTGAGCTTTTGACCTGTTTAAAGGTTTTACTATCATCGGCTATGGAGAGCGTGATCACACAGTCGTCCGGAATAGCTGATGCTCTCATGCATGTTTCAGTGTTACTTGCCTCGAAGCGAGCATAGAAGTAATTTAGCTTGTCTGGTAGGTTGGTATCACTGGGCAGCTCGCAGATGTGCTTCCCATAGTAGTCTGTAATAAACTCAGCAAAAAAAAGAAATGTCCTCTCACTGTCAACTGTTTATTTTCAGCAAACTTAACATGTGTAAATATTTCTGTGAACGTAACAAGATTCAACAACTAAGACATAAACTGAACAAGTTCCATAGACGGGACTAACAGAAATGGAATAACGTGTCCATTACCAAAGGGGGAGTCAACATCAAAACTAACAGTCAATATCTGGTGTGCCACCAACTGCATTAAAACTTCTTAGGGCTAGGCCCCCTTTTCTCCACTACCTGTCTGAATGACGTGCCCAAAGTTAACTGCCTGTAGCTCAGGCCCTGAAGCCAGGATCTGCATATAATTTGTACCATTGGAAAGAAAGCACTTTGAAGTTTGTAGAAATGTTAAAAATTATGTAGGAGAATAACAATAGATATGGTAGGAGAAAATCCAAAGAAAAACCAACCTGATTTTTTTTTTGAGAGAGACCATTCTCTTAGAAAGGTAAGAGAAAGGTCATACAGCTCCCTGGATACAATTCCTATGACGTCCACAGGGTGTCAGCAGTCTATGTTTAAGGTTTCATGCTTGTAACTTCAAAAACGAATAAGAAAAAAAAGAAAAAATAATAAGAAATGTCAGTTTTAGCAGAAGGACACAGTCTTGGAAAATCGTGTTTGTGAGCATGAAGACATTACGCAACAGCTAAAATCGGTGTCCTATTGAACATACTACTTTCCGTAAGAAATATTATAGTTTGTTTACATTTTAGGGTATCTGAGGAGTAAATAGAAACATATTTTGACTTGTTGAAACAAAGTTTAGGGGTAGATTTTCAGATTCCTTTCTCTGCATGTTGAAAGCGTGGATTGCTCAAATCGATGGTGCACACTAAACAGACTTATTTGGGATATAAAGAAGGATTTTTTTTCTAACAAAACAACACTACATGTTATAGCTGGGACCCTTTGGATGACAAATCAGAGGAAGATTTAATTGTTATTTGTGAATGTATAAAACCTGTGCGAGTGGAAAAGTATTTTGATGTGGTGTGCCGTCCTCAAACAATCACATGGCATGTTTTCGCTATAATAGCTACTGTAAATCGGACAGTGCAGTTAGATTAACTGTTTGTGGTTCATTGAGCAAGCTTCGGAAACAATATTTACAATAAAGATCTGTGAGGTGTCCTGAAAAAGGGCTGTTTATTTTTTTCTGAGTTTAGTTTGAAATCCCTGCCACATCCGACAAGCATTGGAGCTGGTGTAGTACTATTCAATCTTAGTCCTGTATTGATACCTTGCCTGTTTGATGGTTCGTTGGAGGGCATTGCGGGATTTCTAATAAGCTTCTGGGTTAGAGACCCGCTCCTTGAAAGCAGCAGCTCTACCCTTTAGCTCAGTATGGATGTTTCCTGTAATCCATTGTTTCTGGTTGGGGTATGTACAGTCACTGTGGGGACAATGTCGATGCACTTATTGATGAAGCCAGTGACTGATGTGGTGTACTCCTCAATGCCATCAGAAGAGTCCCGGAACATATTCCAGACTGCTAGCAAAACAGTCCTGTTGCTTAGCATCTGTCATCTGACCACTTTTTTATTGACCGAGTCACGGTCAGTTTTTGCTTGTAAGCAGGAATCACGAGGATACAATTGGTCAAGGTAAAGTGTATCAGCAGTAAAGGTGGTCTAGAGTTTTTTTTTCCCTCTTGTTGCACATTTAACATGAATAGATTTGAATAGATGGATAGCTCTGCCTCTTACATTATTTGGGAGAATTAACTGTATTAAGATGAACGTTCTACCTAAGATGACATATCAATGCTCCTGAGTTGCGCAGCGGCCTCTTTCATCTCAGTGCAATAGGCGTCACTAAGTCCCTTAGACCTTTTGCCACTTAGCAGCCTTGTTTAAGGCACTGCATCTCAGTGCAAGAGGTGTGTCACTACAGTCCCTGGTTTGAATACAGGCTGTATCACGGCTGTAATTGGGAGTCACATAGGGCGGGACACAATTGGCCCAGCGTCGTCTGGGTTTGGCCAAGGTAGGCTGTCATTGTAAATTAGAATGTGTTCCTAACTGATTGCCAAGTTAAATAAAGATTTAATTAAAACATTTTTTTAAATATGACCAATTCTATGTAACCATAAAACTCCAAGGGTGAGCCTGGACAAATTAACATGGGACATCTCCGCCTACCAAATTTCAAGATGTATTACTGGGCAGCACAAATTAGATTAATTTAATTCTTATTTGAAACTGAACCAGCTCCTTCTTGGACTCAGATGGAAGTGTTTGCTCTTAATGAAGAGATTTGGAGCATATTATTTACAAGTGGAACCCCAAGACTACATCAACATAAACAAGCAATTCCTGTACCATCAATTTAGTAAGATCTTGGCATGAAATTCGTAAGTTATTTGGTCTGAAACAAGACTTGTCACCCAAAATACTCATGACAAAACAGACACCTGCCAATGGTCTTGGATAGCAAAATGTTTCAACATTGGCATGAGAAGGGAATACCGCATTTAGAACATTATTATAAAGATAGGGTGCTTATGTCATTTGAGCAACTAAAAGAGGAATACTAGTTATCCAATTTATTTTGTTAATTACAGTTAAAAATGCAAAAGGCAATCGCACATCTGAGCTATCTTTTTTGCAGGTGTATGGTATGAGGGGCTATGATCGGACCAATGCCAAGATGGTGTATCAGCGAGCATCATATCTAGATACAGACTTATACATTACAACTTCCTCCAACAACTCTATCTGACACCTTAGAGACTACATAGATATAACCTTGAAATATCAGAAATGTGTTTTAGATGTGGAACAACAGAAGGCACTTTTTTACATTCTACTTGGCAGTGTACTAAATTACAAGCCTTCTGGCATGATGTTTGTGATACTCTGACCTAAATTATGGAGTTCCCTTTCCCACTTGACCCTGAAATATGCCTTCTGGGTAACTTTACTAACATGAATTTGATCAAAGATCAACTGGCTATGGTAGGCTACAAATCTTTTTATTCAGTGGAAGCAAGCCCACAAATTCTCTTCAGGAAATGTGCCTTTTCATATTTATCTTAGGTACCTTAGAAGTGTTTACTTTTCAGGTTGACTAGCATCTATTGAGTTGCAATGTCGCATTGGATGCCCAGAGCAGCTGGAAGTATCCAAAATCCAAAAGGCTACAGATAAACTTTTTTCTAAAAGGACTGTTCATGATACACAAATTATTTTGATTCACATACTATTCACTACAAAACGAATCCAAATAATACAATGTCGAAGTGAATTGTTCGTTTCGTCAAAATGTATAGTTTAAATGTATCATATGAATTGTTCAAAAAAGTCAATCAACTTGGTATGACCTTCTTCGCGAGCGTAGAAGCATGAATGCATGCTATCAATCGCTAAACAGTTAACTACAGGGTACAATATAGGTTTTGAATTGGCTACGTAGTCAGTCTGTCTGTTCATATTTTACAGGCTAGAACTACTTGCTGCTGCAATGTCCAACTATCTTTCTCTCTCTCCTTGAGCAACGGCTCACTCATCTCGCACACATGCAGGTTATGCTCGCAAACACAGAAGCTTAAGTCCGATTCTGGCTGATATGTTGATTTTTATTGGATTGATTAAAAAACTGTGCCTAACTAAATTACATTAACAGAAATTAATAAATTAAAGAAACACCATTTTAAAATTCCACTTGACTTTTCATGTCATTACGAACCTTGTACTGTGTCATATGCTGGTTAGCTAGCAAGCAACCATCCAACAACATTGTAAACCTATTGGAACTAATAAAAAGTATGATGTTTATAAGGAATTCACTTCAGAAATATAAGCAATTTGGAAAGGGCTCAATGGCTGCCGGAGCTGCAACTTCGACAGTGATAGTGGGAGAGGTTTTGCATTAAACGTCAGTGGGTTTTGAGCCTTGAACAACAGATATTGGTGTAAGCTGACTATAATTATATTTCTATAGGTTTTGAGCATCTATTAAAAATATTTACTGACGAAGACAACCAGAGCAACATATAGCAGGGAGTTCCCTGGCAATGCACAAACAATAATTTAAATAATATAACTATAGAGAGAAGCACAAAATACCAACTTGAGAAATATTGTACTTTATTAATGTTTCAATGGAACCCACCAAAATAATTTATTGATTTAATTAAAAATCAATTTCCTCCAAATCAAGGTTTCACAATTTCACAACAACCCTTAAAGATTATTGTATATAACATGTACCAAAATTAAACCAGGAATTAAATTCCACTTTAAGTTTATCTAAGTCTTAAATAACTATATTGAGCCTTTACATAATTTCCTGTTTCACCAGGGTATAAAAATTAGGTAACACACATGTAATATCTCTTTGTCATCCAACACCATGAAGAAAACAAAAGAACTGGCAGTTCAAAAGAGACAGATGGTCGTAGACCTTCATAAATCTGGTACTGTCTACAAGAAGATCCACAAACGATTGAATATACCACTGAGCACTGTCAGGGCAATAAAAAAAAAAGAAAGATATGGAACAGTTGAAAACCTCACAGGTAGAGTGCGCAAATGCATTTCCCCCCAGGATAGAGAGGAGGATGGTGAAGGAAGCAACACAATCCCCAAGAATCACTGTGAAAGAATTGCAGGCCTTGGTGGCATCTTGGGGTCACCAGGTTTCAAAAAGCACCATCAGATGCCACCTCCATAACCACAGGCTCTTTGGAAGGGTTGCCAGAAGAAAGCCCTTTCTGACCCCAAGACACAGACGCAAGCGCTTGGAGTTTGCCAAACGTAATTTAAATTGTGACTGGAAGAAGGTGCTCCTGTTAGATGAAACCAAAATTGAACGTTTTGGTCAGAAACAGCATCGGCATGTTTGGCGACAAAACAGAGATGCATACAAGGAGAGGCACCTCATACGCACGGTGAAATATGGTGGTGGGTCAGTGATGTTTTGGGGCTGTTTTAATTCCAGAGATCCAGGGACAATGGTTAAGATTAATGAATTCCAAGTATCAGGCAATTTTGGCTGACAATCTGGTTGCCTCTGCCAGGAAGCTGGGACTTGGCCATAGGTGGACTTTCCAACAAGACAATGACCCAAAACATACCTCAAGATCCACACAGAAATGGTTCTGTGACAACAAAATCAATGTTCTTTCATGGCCATCTCAGTCGCCAGACCTCAATACAATCAAAAACCTGTGGGCTGAGTTGAAGAGGGCAGTTGGTAAGCACAAACCCAAGAATGTGAAGGATCTGCATAGAGAAATAGTCCAAAATCCCTCCAAATGTGTTCCTTAACCTTGTCAAATGTTACAGGAAAAGACTCTATGCTGTTATCCTTGCCAGAAAGGGTTGCACTAAGTACTAAATGAGGAGTGCCAATAATTATGAAACCTTGATTTTGGTGAAATGTATTTTGTATTAAATAATTGTATGATTTTGGTTGGTTCCTCTGAAACATTAATAAAGTACAGTATTTTTCACATGCTGGTATTTTGAGTTTCTCTATAATTATATTGTTTATATTTTTGTAAGTATTGTTTGTGCATTGCAAGTCAGGGATGCCAGTACTTTTGGAGCCCACTGTAGCTGAAAATGACTGTCCAATATTTATTTTACTTGAAAACATCACAGAAAAGCATGTTCTTCTTTTGCTCATCACCAAACAGTCAGGAAATCATAAAATTGCACTGACACTGTATAGTACATCACTCAACACTTCATAATAACTGAAGTAAGGGAATACCCCCCTGAAATGGACAAAAATGAATGGCAAAACATTGGCATTGGACAAACCATATACACGGTGTCCAATACCACCCAATGTGGCATTGATTCGTGTAATGCCATATGGCAAATGCCAGTTGTAACACTTCAAAAATCCAACAGTGCGCTTCACCTTGGTTTTTCATATTGGAAATGCAACCCAAGTCAACATCCAAAACATCCAGAAAGCAACATTTTGAAAAAAAGATTTTTTTTGTCAAACTTAACACCCCTTAAAAAAGTGCTGTCAATTACACATGTGTAAGAACTGTATGAATATACTGTACTTTTGTACTTTTGTACTTTTTTTTAAATTACTTGCGCATAAGGCATATGTTTTGTCCATTTGCAATATGATTTCATAGGAAGTCAAAAGTCAAAAGTCAAAAATGTCAACATTTTGTAAAAAACTTCACACGCCCTTAAAGTGCTTTCTGGACCGTTTTTCAAAATTCTTTCGATTTCGACTAAAGTATGTTGATACAGTTCTTAAGAACTGTGTCAACATACTTTAGTCATATTTTGTTATCATAATTTTTTATTTTTACTTGTGCATAAGGCATATGTTTTGTCCATTTTCAATATGATTTCATAGGAAGTCAAAAGTAACTTTTTCTTTGGCCAAATGCCAAAAGAAATTTGACATGCTCAAAAATCCTTTAGAAATGCAAAATTGACTGGCCCGATGAACCCGGGATGGCCGGGCAGTGATAGTTGTTCCTTTCCATCACTCGTTGTGTTGATTTCATTATGTCCATTTGGTGATGTTTTTTCACTATGGAATCATATTGCAAATGCACGTGCATTGTTGTGCAACTGGTAACCCAAAAATAAAAAATATGGTTGTAAATGCATTTACCGGTACTCCTATTGTCCATGCCCGCTATGTGAGCACCCTACTACGGCCCTCTATCCGTGGGGGCCGTCCTGAGTGCTTTATGGACAGTTTAAAATATTCTGATGGATATGCATTGTTGTGCAACTGGTGATTGAAAATAGGCACCTGGTAACCCAGAAATAAAAATGTGGTTGTAAATGCATTTACCGGTCATTCTGATATTAATGCCTGCTATGGGAACACAGGATGGCCGGACAGTGATAGTTGTTCCTTTCCATCGCTCGTTATGTTGATTTCGTTATGTCCATTTGTTTATGTTTTCTCACTTTTGCTAAGTCACTGCATTTGCAATATGGTTCAATGGGCATTTACCATCACAAATTTGTCATGCTATAAAAATCCTGCAGGAATGTGAAATTGACTGGCCGGGCAGTGATAGTTGTTGCTTTCCATCGCTCATTGTGTTGACTTCATCATGTCCATTTGGTGATGTTTTTTCACTGTTGAATCATATTGCAAGTGCACGTGCATTTGCAATATGTTTCAATGGGCATTTACCATCACGAATTTGGCATGGTCAAAAATCCTGCAGAAATGCAACATTGACTGGCCTGATGAACACAGGATGGCCGGGCATTGATAGTGGGTCTTCTCCATCGCTCGTTGTGTTGATTTCATTATGTCCATTTGTTTATGTTTTCTCACTTTTGCAAAGTCACTGTGCATTTGCAATATGGTTCAATGGGCAGGTACCATCACGAATTTGTCATGCTATAAAAATCCTGCAGGAATGTGAAATTGACTGGCCCGATGAACTCTGGATGGCTGGGCAGTGATTCTGGTTCATCTCAATCGCTCGTTAGGGTTGATTTCAGAATGTCACTTTGGTGATGGTACCTCACTGTTGAAACATATTGCAAATGGACAAGAGTCACCAGCAAGTCACCGTCCATCAGTCAATTAGAGATCATTCTGACACCAAACTGATACAAACTGACACCAAACCCACTTTTTCCAACTCGTTTAGTAGCCAACTATCACATACTTCAGAACTGGCCCAAAATTCATAACACCTTCGGTTCAAACCATTAAAAAACCATAAAACACGTAGTTACGTTCTAGCTGCGGATCCAGTTCGGACATTATGTGTAGGCCTAGCTGAGGTGACCCCGAATCCAAAGTTTCGGCTTGATAGGTCATTTGGTGTCCGAGCTAGACCCTAATTGGTGCTGAAAATCCACTTTTTTCCATGACTTGCTACGGGGTCCTTGAATGAGCTATCGGACAGAAACGTTGGGGTCCGTCTATATGGGCCAAGACGGTCGTAATGCACCTAGTCTTGCGACTCTGGGACATTTCTAAATGTCGTCATTTTCGTGATGCAAAAATGAATTGAAGTCATTGCAAATGTACGAGGCTGTTTCTCGGTCTGAGAACCTTCTAGAGCCACCTAACTCACCACGCACTATCGACCTGAGGTCTAGAACAGGTTTCTAAAGTTTCGGAACTCTAGGTCTGACGGTTCTTTAAAAGTTCTAACAAGGTTAACTAATGCAGGCAGTGTATGGCTCTACGCACCCCAATGGGTCCCTCCTTCCAAGCTGTGTGTGTGTGTGTGTGATTTAGTTTTCCTTTGAACTTTTATGGGGAAAATGACTGATTTACAGTTCATGGGGGTTACCTAATCACATATATGAAGTTTTGGACAGATCTGACTTTTTTAACCCTTTGAAACAGCCCCTAAGACACCAATTATGGCACTTCCGGTTGGCACAGGAAGCTATAAGTCAACACACATCCTCATTGGGGTATGCTTTTACAGAATCCTGAGTTGTAAGTCTTTACGTTAAGAATTGACTGATCTACACAGGGTTGAATGCACTATGTCTATCAAACTGCAGGCAGAGTATGGGTATACACTTTTAGGGTGATTTTAACCACTTCCGGTTGGTCCAGGAAGCTTAGAATTGACACAGGTAGACCTCATAGTGGCCTGATGGACTGTTATCGAAGACTGGTTCATAAGGCATTCATAACCCACATAGGCCTGAGGTTGAAATTAGGGGTGCAGGCAATGTATTCCTATGGGGAGAGAAGTCATTGTAATCTGTGAGATCAAAAAACACTGTTTTACTGTTAAGGGTTAATGCCACACGGTCAAGGTTAGGCTTGCAAACATCAGGAGGACCTTAGGAACATTCCTGTGGTTGAATTGTCCTTCTAAACCTAACGGTTCCGCCGCTGTCACCCAAAAGCAAATGACGTTGTGGTGCAGGCTTCATTTTGGGCCTACTTTTCTAATGGTCGCTGCGCTTAGACCGAGCGAGCTACGGTCAAGCGGGATATCTCGTTGAACTCGGCACGGACTAGGAATTATGGTAATGCCATTGCCTGCTCTCTGTGTCTTTTAAGCACCGCACTTTTTCACTCCATCCTTGTTGTGTGTGTGTGTGTGTGTGAGAGCTTTTCTTTGACATCTGTTGGGAGAAATGACTGATTTACAGTTCAGGAGGGTTACCTAGTCACACATATGAAATTTTGGAGAGATGTGACTTTTTTAACCCTTCGAAACAGACACTGTGACCCAATTAAAGGCACTTCCGGTTGGCACAGGAAGCTATAAATAAACTCATATCCTGATTGGGGTATGCCTTTACATAATCCTGAGTTTTAAGTCTTACGTTAAGAACTGAGTTATTTACGTAGGGTTAGTCAGTGTGTGTTATTTCAGAAAATCATAGAAAATCACATAAGTCTCGCAGAGCTCCGCAGCACACTTTAAAAAGATTCGTATGAACACCCTGCAACTGGATCTGTAACTGTTGAAAAAAAAAACACCTATCTTTGAACAGCACCAATTTGTCATTGTACTCTTAAATTACGATAGATAAATGGCTGGTTCTTTTTTTATTGACACCGGAGGCTCCTTGACTTTGACGTGAAGTGGAAAAATTATTTCTCTATTTTAATTTTGGACCTTTAATCCCAGAGAAATGGCCATAACTCAAAAACCGTTGAGGCCTAGACGCCATCTTGTTCGGGGCCAACTGCCCATTATGCCAAACCTACGCTCACCAAGTTTCGGCTTCAAAATATTTTCCGTTTTGGAGATAAGGCCCCGTTGTGATTCGTGATGTTTTGTACAATTGCAATATGATTGCTTATGCCCTCTTGTGGGAATTTCCGGGACAGCGGAAAAATGACCAAAATTTGATTATTTTATAAAATGGAAACCGAATGTCCGAGAAAGTTTGACTTCCCGGTAGGTCCGGCCCTACCGCACGGCCCGACGCCGACCGCAAATTTTACAAACGTTTTCGGACGTCTAAGGGACCGTACATTTGCAATATGGACTTTCTCACTAACTATACACGAAATGTCAAAATATTCCCTTAAGTAATAAAAGTGGCTGAGTTGCACTTTAAGTCATAGATTATCTCAGTGAAATGAAAATCTGGCCAACCTAGGAGTAAGAACCTCAGTACAAACTCTAAGACTGAACATTAATATGCAGGCTGTGTGACATTGGCACCACATTACAAAGAAATTCAAAGCTGCAGTACATTGATAGGGGCTTTCTTTGGGCCTTTTTTTATTGTCTACATACAGTCATTAGTAGATTCACACAAACCTGCAAACTAGTTTGATTTTACTTGAGCCCATCTCCCTCCACCTTTGGCACCTCCTCACCTCTCCTCTAACCCTGTTGTGCTTATAATCAGGTCTCTGGAGTAGGACATTTAGCAGAGTGCCTGCAGAATGGAGCATAGAGAGAATACAGCAGGCCTAAATCCAACTTCTATGGGGTGGACTCCATGGGCATGGAGAGTGTGGGGACACATCCCCTTTGGTGCCCTGCCTCACCACCAGGCAGAAGGCAGGACGCTGAGCTGTAAGATCAGACATCCTGCCCTAGTGATTCTGCCAGCCTATTTATAACCAGGAAAATAAATTACTGCTGGCCAGACCACCACGCCCTGCGGGAGGGAGAGCTGTGAAGTTCCCCTGCTGGAGAAAATATGGAGCTAATGGATACTCCGATGACCTTATGCCTTCTTTTACCTGCCAGAATATCACAGTATCATTCAACTCTCCCTGCTGGCTCATTGAAGCCAAACTAACCATGTTTAGATGAACTTCACGACCTGCGACACTGGGTGACGCGAAAGCAGTCTAGGTCTTTAGCTGCTACATTCAAACTGTTACGATTCTAAACCTGTTACGAAGAGAAAATATCCCTCTGGGGTGAGCTCTTTTTTTTAAATGGTGTATTTATAAAGTGGAAAGAATCAGAGTGAGTTAGGTATATAAGATTTTGATCAAATTTGTTTAACTTTTGGGAGTCTCATGGTAGGCGTTTGACATGTGTAATAGGCATATTCTCCCTCTATGTTTCATGGTATCCAGGCTTATAGAGATCATGTTCAGCCTCAAATAAACTCTTTGATTTGGCATGTCTTGAAATACTGTCAGAGTACCATACATCTAAAAGTGGAAGAGCAGAGAGCAAAACCAAACTGACACTTCCCAAAACACCTTTACTACTTGCTTTGAAATGTACATGGATTTCACTCCATCCAGAAGCCTATTATAAACGTGGCTATGAATGTAAACTAGCTTTGTGCTTTATTGGCCTCTGTCTGAAGAGTGCATTTCAAAGCTTAAGTGGTTGAGAAATCAAACACCTGGTTAAAGAACAACTAGGCCTACTCCGAGTTCTTCGGGAGGATTACATTCCCTGGCTAAAGAAATGGAGAGTTAACTGTCAACTTCAGAGTGAGAGTTTGTTTCTGGAGCTGCCATTAGTCAGCCTTTTTAATTAATTTCCATCCTATCCTTTTGCTTCCCTTTGAAAGGGAAGGGGAGCTAAACACATTGTAATTAGTTATCGAGTGGAGGTGGATTGGACATTGTTAGCCTGTGTAAAATTCCCTTTGGGGCATCATACACTATTTTGTTTGCGATACCTCTCTGGATAGCTGTGGCACTTTTTAGATAGGGTCAGGCCATCCGGCTGTGTTCACTTATTAACATCAAGCTTCAGAGAATGTAATGCAATGTGAAGAAAGGAGAGATTTGAAAAGACCGATGCTGGAGATGAGAAGCCGGTAAGGAAATGGACAAAAATGAATGGCAACTTATTGGCATTGGGTGAAACATATACACAATAGCAAATACCACTCAAATCGACTGCAGTTCATCAAAACCATATTGCAACCAGGAACATTGCCAACATAGATTTCCATATGGGAAATGGTCACAAAGTCAGGTCCCAAGGGTGAAATATTCTAATCTGTAAGCCCCACACTGTGTCACTCCACATTGACTGTGTGTGTGAGTACAGGAAATCACAGAAAATCATATAAATCACGTAGAGCTCCAAAACCCGCCTGAACGGATTCACCTTAACACACTGCAACTGGATCTATAACATTTGTTTAACCATCACCAAACGGACACTGTACAATTTCTTGTAAATGACGATAAATGGCTGGTTCCTTTTTCCTTGCACCGTAGGTTTATGTACTTTGACGTGAAGCGGTTTGCACATTTGGATCAAATTTACTGTTAATTAACATCATCACCCCTTTTGAATTTCTTTGCCCATGGGAGAAATATATTTTGCCCCCCCTGTCTTTTTTCCACAACTTAATCTAAAATTGTTGAACGAGTTTCCTGTAAACAATAGATATTATATTCCTTCTCTTTTAGCCAGGTAAATACTGATCATTTTTTCTTGTCTGCTAAGCCATGACAATTATAACTGGCTATAGTTATTTCACCACTTACCATAATGAGACACAAGTTTCAATTCTATTTATCATAATGTATGTTTGTAAACGTACCATTAAAAAGTAACATGATGATTGAGTGTCTATATAGCTGTAACCCAATATTTGCATTGCTACTAAGTAAACCTCCAATTGGTCCCCAGTATTCCACCCGTTAAAACCCCTCCTCATCCTGAGTTGGGTTGTCATCCCATTGCCCGGCAGACCATCCTGATCCCACGGATCCCATGGCCCCGGAGAGACCGTGACCATCATTCGAAAAGAGCACACATTGCTACCCACAGAACAGAAGCAGATCAACAGCCAAGTGTATTTCCATCGCCCTCACCTCGATTTGTATTACATATAGCCATATATATATATTTTTAAATCCTGTTTATCTTATTTTCCATAATTAGCTATTAATATTTGTAGTAATGTGGGCAGTTTATGCAAAGGATTTTTTTCCTCTCACCAGTCTCGCCATTACCAAAATTACATTATGGCAAGCAATTATTGTGATTCATCCTATATTGTCCCTAACATTTACATTTACGTCACAACAGTGGTGGGACACACACACACACACACACACACAACCCCTTTCCCCCCATCACAACCATAGACTCAGATTCTCAACAGTTGCACCATCCCAGAGCCCAACTCAAGGAAGGTCTTGATTTATGAATGCATATACAGTTGCAGCCGTATGTGAAGGCCTGCAAAAAATGGGCAGAGAAGGGAAGATTTTACTAACCATTTCCAATGTATTTAAGATACAGTATACCCCCTTCCCCTGAAACACCCACACATGGTCCCCCATAGTGACCATATCCGTGCAGTCAGACATTTGATTTTGTGCCACAATGGCCAAAATAATATGCCCCCTCTCTGAATGTCCGAGTGTGACCCCCCTCCCCATGGGTTACTGCTGCCCCTCCCCATGGGTTAGCACTGCCACTGCCTGGGTGAGTGGGGGAACCCCACGGGAAATCCCCACCGGCTAGGTACAAGGTCGTCAAGGTTCTCATTAGCAGCTTTGAGAATTTCCATGTATATTATGCTCTCCCATCAGGGGGTTCTGGCTTTGCAGGACCAACCGTGCCAGGCGGGCTTAGCATCTTGAGGGGGCAGTGCGGCTCTAGAAGGTCTCTGACCGCATTTTGGCTGCGTACAGGACGCTTTCAGCAGGCCCATAAAACAGATAGGGACTTCTCCTTATCCTTAGTATCTGAGTCGTTCAGGTGGGTGTCTATGGTATAGGGTTGTGGACCATTTAATAAATATAGGACCATAAATAAATCAATTAGATGTATAATTTATTTTAAAAATGTAGTTCCACATGATAGGACAATAAATAAATTAGATGTATAATTCATTATAAAATGTATATCCCTCATCTGCACAACATTGAAAGCTCTCTCACAACCCCTGCTCACAGACATACATTGGTTCTGGGATATGCAACCATTTCCTTCTCACTCAACGCCACACTTTCCCAAACACCAAAAAACACACACCACACCATTCATCTCAAAACATCTACACAGACTGTACCTTCTGTCTGCTGTGTTTTTATCTCCACCATGTTGAATTTGTGCTTTTGTGTTCCAATTAGTTATATTTGAAGATAGATAGAAAAGCTATATATTGTTTGTTGTATTATAACAATCCATAACAGGGCTAGACTTGTGTGTTTCATTATTTGCCTCCTCAATGAGAACTTTCTACTTTTTAGAATAGCCATGAAGTAGTATTTGTGTCTCTGAACAACTTGTTATCAATAAACAGTTTATCGACCACAAGAGCTACGCATTTCCCTTTCAATCTATTTTCCTTGAAAATTGGATACAGATCTTTGTGCCATTCTGCAATTTCCTTCGGGAACTGGTCATTTATGCCCGTTTATGCACGTTTCATTTTGGAATAGGTTCCCCTGTCTTACTCTCCGTCATGTTTGGGTGTTGCTTGTTTTCATAATATTTGTCGAGTCTTATGATTTGTTTTGTGTTGTCATCCAGATTGAAGGTTATTACCCAACAGATTGTGAAGTGCTAATATTTAGTCTAATTTACCAATATTGAATATTATGTTTTTTTCTTGAGGTGGTCTACATAGCAATCTTGAGGTGTTACCCTATTACTCTGTCATTGTCATAGAGATTTTAACTAGTGTTAGCACAATGACTGGAAGACTATGGGTAAGGCTAGTTAGTAGGGTTGTGACAGTAACTCAATAACCGTGTAACTGACGGTTATGGAGAAAGACCGTCATGAAAATAAAACCGTCCAAACTGTTTAAATAGGCTTATATTCACTTTAGGATTTTTTTAAATAATTGATTTTCATGTTTACTTAATAGCGGGCGTGATTACTAATGATTATAAGCAATTATTTTGCTATCTTTATCTATTAAACTTTCTACATCTTTCCAACTGATGATGTTCAGAGGTGTAGAGCGTTATAGGCTATGGCAATTAAAAAATATATTTGATGTGGACTTTCTTTTATACAATGCATGTTTTCATTGCTAGCTAGTAAATACATAAATATGTTTTAGGTTGGATGTGTCTGATTATTGATTAATTATTCAACAGCAGTCGACAAGGTTGTTCTGGCTCTGAGGTCTATAATGCGCAAATGTTGTGTCAAATGGACAATGGGCCAATCCTCTCCAACCTGGCGTGATATGATTTGATATGGAATCTTTTCTTCATTTATAGAATTATCACACTAGTCATGCCTGGTCCTGGCTAATATGCCGCCCTAGGTGAGCCCCATAAAATGACCACCCTCCTATCCCAGCAAAGTAGAATAGTAGCCTAGGCTACACAGTGTCGGCCCGCAAAGCACTTTTATGAATGCCGATGTGGTAACCTTCCGTTTGTAAAACAGCCTATTTACCTTTTAATCCTTGTCATTTCGTTACATACATTTCTGTTAATGCATGCATTAATTACAGTAATTTACTGTTCTGATTGTCGAAGTGGAAATGTTATTTGCAGAGTTCAGAACCTGCTACACTTGTGAGAAAGTTTTGGCTTATTTCACACAATCATTTATGTGTTCCATGTGAGCATGTTTCTGGTTGCTCTGTACTGTTAATGTTGACGGAGCTTAGCTTCTGTAATTTTTTCTTCACCTCACACAGTAAGTCAATGAAGTCCATTTTATATATTTGTTTATATCCATTAAAATTATAGTAGTTCCTCACAGTAATTGAAAAATCTTTCCAACACTCTCCCCCTCAAAAATCAGCGTTGTTGATAAATAGGCTACGGATATGTTGAGTGTATTTGTTTTAAGTTGAATGATTGTTTACTTCATATTCATATTATAGCATAACTGTCCTCTTCATACCTTGATTGTCAATAAATTATCTCATAGCTTACTTTCGGAAAGCCTAAGGTTTTTAGGAGAAAGGAGAAATATTTGCTGGTGGCTTTGATTGAAAGGGTGCTGTCTTTAGGCCTATATGTCCTTCCAGAAAGTTTCCTAAAGTAGCCTATCTGGACTCAATCTCTTTAATAAGAATCCTGTCATGTTTTAATCTTGTAAAATAGCTATTTTCTTTAGCTTAGGCTACATTATTTCACTCATTATGGCATCCTCTCTTTGACAAACAGTAGAATGACTGCAGCAGCAGGTTTGTGATGTTATGCAAATATTTTGGGAAAAGTGGGAGAAAACTTTGAATGGTTTTGTGTGTCGAAATAGGATTAATATACTTTTTTATATAAATGATGAAAACAACAGACGAGGTGGCGTATCTTTATTTGGACCCTGTTAACATTGTGTCAACACCAAAATGCGACAGATCAAATCAAATTGTATTTGTCACATGCACCGAATACAGTAGGTGTAGACTTTACTGTGAAATGCTTACTTACAAGCCCTTAACGAACAATGCAGTTCAAGAAAGAGTTAAGAAAATATTTACTAAATAAACTAAAGTAAAAAAATAACAATAAAATAACAAAGCTATATACAGGATGTACCGGTACAAGTCAAAGCCAATGCGCGGGTGTAACGGTTGTCGGTGGAAGAAGGTGAGGACCAATGCGCAGCGTGGTACGTGTTCATCTTTTTTCATGTAAACTGAACACTGAATAACAAAACAACAAAGTAAACAACCAAAACAGTTCTGTCTGGTGCAGACACACAAAGACAGAAGACAGAAAACACCCACGAAACACAATAGAAAACAGGCTACCTAAATATGGTTCTCAATCAGGGACAACGGTTAACAGCTGCTTCTTATATAGAACCATACCAGGCCAAACACAGAAATAGAAAATCATAGAAAAACTAACATAGACAACCCACCCAACTCACACCATGACCATACTAAAACAAAGACATAACAAAAGAACTAAGGTCAGAACGTGACAGCGGGGGTACAGGTTAGTTGAGGTAATGTGTACACTACCATTCAAAGGTTTGGGGTCACTTAGAATTGTCTTTGTTTTCCATGAAAACATACATGAATTTAGTTGCAAAATTAATAGGAAATATAGTCAAGACTGTCGTAAGAATTCAGCTAGGTGAACCAAACAAGTGTGCCCGCATACTCCCTTAGAAGACATTCATTTGAAAAACAAGAAAAAGCGTCAATTGTACCGTTTGTAAATCTTGAGATGGCGTAGCCAGTATACACTTCCTCAAAATAGTCTGAATGAATCTAAGATAACTTAAGAAATATGTTATTAATTTTTATGTTTTTGCATAGGAGATCTTAGTCGCGCAATGCTACATCTGACTAAGATGTTTGATGCAGTATTTCTCAAGTGAAGAAATGTGCATGAAAATGGGTCATCTCTCATTGAATGACAACAAACACTTAATTGAAGAATCCCTAGTGTTTTTTATTTTTTAATTTTTACCCCCTTTTTCTCCCCAATTTCATGGTATCCAATTGTTGTAGTAGTTACTGTCTTGTCTCATTGCTACAACTCCCGTACGGGCTCGGGAGAGACGAAGGTTGAATGTCATGCGTCCTCCGATACACAACCCAACCAGCCGTACTGCTTCTTAACACAGCACGCATCCAACCCGGAAGCCAGCCGCACCAATGTGTCGGAGGCTACACCGTGCACTTGGCAACCTTGGCTGGCGCGCACTGCGCCCGGCCCGCCACAGGAGTCGCTGGTGCGTGATGAGAAAAAGAGATCCCTACCGACCAAGCCCTCCCTAACCCGGACGACGCTAGGCCAATTGTGCGTCGCCCCACGGACCTCCCGGTCGCGGCCGGTTACGACAGAGCCTGGGCGCAAACCCAGGGACTCTGATGGCACAGCTGGCGCTGCAGTACAGCGCCCTTAACCACTGCGCCACCCGGAGGGCCCAATAATCCCTACTGTTGACCAATCACTGAAGAAGGGGCTACTGACTTCAGGCTTGCTTTGAGAAAATGTTCTGTGTAAACGAACAGCCTGTTGTTGTTGCTGGAGACCAAAATCAACAAAAACGTCACAAAATATTGTAACAATATATGCACAAACTGTTCCGAACTGTTTCAGATGTAAACGCCTTTAGCCTACATCTTTGTTTACCTGCTGATGTGGTCCCCATGATACATTTCCATAGTAATTTGTCATAAGTTTGCCCCAGTTGCCCATGCCATGCAGTGACCAATTCAGGCAATCCTCTTGTTAGGCATCCCATCTACTCTCCCTAATCATTAACACCAACATTGAGGAGTAAGACCTGAAATAAATGGTGGGCTCTGATGGTATGACTTAATTAGCGTTCAATGTAAGCTGCCATTCCCTTACCTATGGAAGGCTACCCGTGTTACCAAGGCTATCCATGTTAACCTGTTGCGACGAGCAATCCCGTATCCGGGAGCGTAATTATAGCCTCAAGCTCATTACCATAACGCAACGTTAACTATTCATGAAAATCGCAAATTAAATTAAATAAATATATTGGCTCACAAGCTTAGCCTTTTGTTAACAACACTGTCATCAACACTGTCATCTCAGATTTCCAAAATGCTTTTCAACCATAGCTACACAAGCATTTGTGTAAGAGTATTGATAGCTAGCATAGCATTAAGCCTAGCATTCAGAAGGCAAAAACAAGAAAAGCATTCAAATAAAATAATTTACCTTTGAAGAACTCCGGATGTTTTCAATGAGGAGACTCTCAGTTAGATAGCAAATGTTCAGTTTTTCCAAAAATATAATTTGTGTAGGAGAAATCGCTCCGTTTTGTTCATCACGTTTGGCTGAGGAAAAACCCCCAAAAATTCAGTCATTACAACTTTTTTCCAAATTGACTCCATAATATCGACAGAAACATGGCAAACGTTGTTTAGAATCAATCCTCAAGGTGTTTTTCACATATCTATTCAGTGATAAGTCACTCCTGGCAGTTTGGTTTCTCCTCTGTTCAAAATGGAAAAATGCGAGCACCTGGAGATTACGCAATAGTTTCGACGGAGGACACCCAGCGGACACCTGGTAAATGTAGTCTCTTATGGTACATTTTCCAACGATATGCCTACAAATACGTCACAATGCTGCAAACACCTTGGGGAAACGACAGAAAGTGTAGGCTCTCTCCTTGCGCATTCACAGCCATATAAGGAGACATTGGAACACAGCGCCTCAAAAATCTGGCTCACTTCCTGTATGAAATTTAATTTTGGTTTCGCCTGTAGCATTAGTTCTGTGGCACTCACAGACAATATCTTTGCAGTTTTGGAAACGTCAGAGTGTTTTCTTTCCAAAGCTGACAATTTATATGCATAGTCGAGCATATTTTCGTGACAAAATATCTTGTTTAAAACGGGAACGTTTTTCATCCAAAAATGAAATACTGCCCCCAGAGGTTCAAGAGGTTAATGAGCAATATCAGATCCAGGTTATTGTATTGCCTAGTTTTCATATCTACCTCATTAGAGACCATACAATCACAGTTATGTTGACTGTCTGGAAGTTTGTTATGTGCACCACTTTAGCCTACATTACGTTTTCAGAGCCATTGTTTCATGGCCGTTGGAGTGTGTATTACCATTGAGACTGTTCCAATGTCTCTTATCAACTCAATGACCTTCTCTTTTCATGTAATGATGCTTCTCACTTTAATTCGTATTTGTTAATACGGCCACTGAGACGCTAGCGTCTCTCCTAGCCAATAGCCTGGGGAAATGCGTAGTGCCAAATTCAAATAGTACTCGATAAAACTCAAACGTTTACAGTATACAGTTGAAGTCAGAAGTTTACCTTAGCCAAATACATTTAAACTCAGTTTTTCACAATTCCTGACATTTAATCCTAGTAAAAATGTTGTGTCTTAGGCCAGTTAGGATCACCACTTTTTAAGAATGTGAAATGTCAGAATAAAAGTAGAGAGAATGATTTATTTCAGCTTTTATTTCTTTCATCACATTCCCAGTGGGTTAGACGTTTACAGACACACAATTAGTATTTGGTAGCATTGCCTTTAAATTGTTTAACTTGGGTCAACCATTTCGGGTAGCCTTCCACAAGCTTCCCACAATAAGTTGTGTGAATTTTTGCCCATTCCTCCTGACAGAGCTGGTGTAACTGAGTCAGGTTTGTAGGCCTTCTTGCTCGCACACACTTTTTCAGTTCTGCCCACAAATCTTCTATGAGATTGAGGTCAGGGCTTTGTGATGGCCACTCCAATACCTTGACTTTGTTATCCTTAAACCATTTTGCCATTTTGAAGTATGCTTGGGGTCAATGTCCATTTGGAAGACCCATTTGCGACCAAGCTTTAACTTCCTGACTGATGTCTTGAGATGTTGCTTCAATACATCAACATAATTTTCCCACCTCATGAAGCTATCTATTTTGTGAAGTGCACCAGTCCCTCCTGCAGCAAAGCACCACCACAACATGATGCTGCCACCCCCGTGCTTCACGGTTGGGATGGTGTTCTTCGGCTTGCAAGCCTCCCCCTTTTTCCTCCAAACATAATGATGGTCATTATGGCCAAAGAGTTCTATTTTTGTTTCACCAGACCAGAGGACATTTCTGCAGAAAGTACAATCTATGTCCCCATGTGCAGTTGCAAACCGTAGTCTGTTTTTTATGGAGGTTTTGGAGCAGTGGCTTCTTCCTTGCTTAGAGGCAGTTCAGGTTATGTCGATATACGACTAATTTTACTGTGGATATAGATACCTTTGTACCTGTTCCCTCCAGCATCTTCATACGGTCCTTTGCTGTTGTTCTGGGATTGATTTGCATTTTTTCGCACCAAAGTGTGTTCATCTCTAGGAAACAGAACGCGTCTCCTTCCTGAGCGGTATGACGGCTGCATGGTCCCATGCTGTTTATACTTGCGTACTATTGTTTGTACAGATGGATGTGGTACCTTCAGGCGTTTGGGAAATTGCTCCCAAGGATGAACCAGACTTGTGGAGGTCTATAATTTTTGTTTCTGAGGTCTTGGCTGATTTCTTTAGGTTTTCCCATGATGTCAAGCAAAGAGCCACTGAGTTTGAAGGTAGGCCTTGAAATACATCCACAGGTACATCTCCAAGTGCCTAAAAGTATGTCAATTAGCCTATCAGAAGCTTCTAAAGCCATGACATCCTTTTCTGGAATTTTCCAAGCTGTTCAAAGGCACAGTCAACTTAGTGTATGTAAACCTCTGACCCACTGGAATTGTGATACAGTGAATGATAAGTGAAATAATATGTATGTAAACAATTGTTGGAAAAAATACTTGTGTCATGCACAATGTAGATGTCCTAACCGACTTGCCAAGACCATAGTTAGTTAACAAGTAATTTGTGGTTGAAAAACTAGTTTGAATGACTCCAACCTAAGTGTATGTAAACCTCCGACTTCAACTGCATATGATATTGGCTACTGCACATTATGCACGACAGAACAACATAAAATAAATGAAACTAGCTCCAGTAGGAAAATCTGTTTGAGTGTGAACTGTACTGTAGCCTATTATACTGTATTATATGGATTGGAATTACACACATTGTTCAAACTATGATAAAGCAGAAGAGAACATGTGATTCTGGTGCAACACATGCGGCCTACAACGTTACAAGTATAGGCTAGCAAATTTGAATTGAATTATTTGGAAATATAATAGGGCCTATTTGCTTTAGTAGGCTGACGCATATATAGGTGTACCTTTCATAATATTTCCCCTAATGTTATTAGCTTGCCTCCTCTTTCTCTCTTGTTGCTCCATTCCTTGCTCGCTTTCAACAGTTAAATGAAATAAGTTTTGTCCTTATCTTCATCATTCTGTTGACATCCTCAAGTAGGTGCAGATGGCTTTCACTTTTCTTCACAAAGATTGAATGGTTATGGGTCAGAATAAATAACTGCTATAGCCTCTGTACGCTCTTTCAAACTACCCATGGTTTCTATTGGCTGCGTCCCTGTTCAATTTTGTTGGTATAAGAAATGCTAAAATGCTATTCTAGTCTAGCTTTTCATGAATGGGACTCCAATCACTTTTAAGGAGAGAGGATGCAGAGCACAGGTGTTTGCATTTTGCGTAAGAGACATAGACTATAAGTTAGCTTTTTATGCATAACCCATCATTAATTAGGTAAATATAAGACTAATACTGCATTGAATACAGTGAGGGGAAAAAAGTATTTGATCCCCTGCTGATTTTGTATGTTTGCCCACTGACAAAGTACTTGTTGGCAATCACAGAGGTCAGATGTTTCTTGTAGTTGGCCAACAGGTTTGCACACATCTCAGGAAGGATTATGTCCCACTCCTCTTTGCAGATCTTCTCCAAGTCATTAAGATTTCGAGGCTGACGTTTGGCAACTCGAACCTTCAGCGCCCTCCACAGCTTTTCAATGGGATTAAGGTCTGGAGACTGGCTAGGCCACTCCAGGACCTTAACTTTTTATGGCTGCAGGGGCAGTATTGAGGAGCTTGGATGAAAAGGTGCCCATATCAAACGGCCTGATCCTCAGTCATAGTTGCTAATATTTGCATATTATTATTAGTATTGGATAGAAAACACTCTGAAGTTTCTAAAACTTTTTGAATGATTTCTGTGAGTATAACAGAACTCATATTGGCAGGCAAAATTCTGAGTTGAAATCAAAACAGGAAGTCAGAAATCTGAGCTTGTATGTATTCACCAGAGTCCCCAATGAAATCCCCTTGAGATATGAATGATGTTGCACTCCCTAGGGGTTCCACTAGATGTCAACCATCAATATAAATTATAATGAGGATTCTATGTTGTGGGAGTGAATGAGAGCAGAATACATCAGCTGTCCATCAAGCAGCCATTTTCTGATCCCACTTTTTCCTCATGGTAGTCACTAGCGTTCCATTGCTCATGAAGACAAAGAATTGGTTGGAACTTTATTGAAGCTATATGTTAACATCCGAATTATTGATTCTGTACTTCGCTTGAAATGTTTCTTCGACCGGTAATATCACTTTGAAGTTTTTGTCCGATATAACGCTGACCAGAATTAGCGTTTGGATATGTATACCAAACGCTCTAACAAAAGAAAGTATTTGGACATAAATAACGGACATTTTCGAACAAAACAAACATTTATTGTGGACCTGGGATTCCTGGAGTGCTTTCTGATGTTGATCATCAAAGGTAAGGGAATATTTATCATGTAATTTCTTGTTTATGTTGACGCCATCTTTGTGGCTGTGGTGTTTTTAATTTGAGCACCGTCTCAGATTATTGCATGCGTTTCTTTTTCCGTAAAGTTTTTTTGAAATCTGACACAGCCAGAGGTATAACTATAATAACTATATTATCATCTACATTTATGGTGAGTATTTCTATTGAATGATGTGGCTATGCAAAATCACTTGATGTTTTGGGAACTGGTGAATCTAACACGCCAATGTAAACTCAGATTTTTTTTATATAAATATGAACTTTATCAAACAAAAGATGCATGTATTGTGTAACATGAAGTCCTATGATTGTCATTTGATGAAGATAATTTAAGGTTAGCGATTAATTTTCTTTATTTCTGGTTTTTGTGAAGGCTATACTTTGCTGGAAAATGGCTGTGCTTATTGTGGTTTGGTGGAGACCTAACAATCGTTTGTAGTGCTTTTTCTGAAAAGCCTATTTGAAATCGGACACTTTGGTGGGATTATCAACAAAAATAGATTTAAAATGATATAAAACACATGTATATTTTAGGAATTGTAATTATGAGATTTCTGTGGTTTGAATTTTGGCGACCTCTATTTTGACTGGTAGTTGTCATATCGATTCCGGTATCGGGATTGCAACCATAACAGGTTAATGTGCTTCTTCTTCTTGAGCCACTCCTTTGTTGCATTGGCCGTGTGTTTTGGGTCATTGTCATGCTGGAATACCCATACATGACCTATTTTCAATGCCCTGGCTGAGGGAAGGAGGTTCTCACCCAAGATTTGACGGTACATGGCCCTGTCCATCGTCCCTTTGATGCGGTGAAGTTGTCCTGTCCCCTTAGCAGAAAAACACCACCAAAGCATAATGTTTCCACCTCCATGTTTGACGGTGGGGATGGTGTTCTTGGGGTCATAGGCAGCATTCCTCCTTCTCCAAACACGGCGAGTTGAGTTGATGCCAAAGAGCTCCATTTTGGTCTCATCTGACCACAACACTTTCATGCAGTTGTTCTCTGAATCATTCAGATGTTCATTGGCAAACTTCAGACGGGCATGTATATGTGCTTTCTTGAGTGGGGGACCTTGCGGGCGCTCCAGGATTTCAGTCCTTCACAGCGTAATGTGTTACCAATTGTTTTCTTGGTCACTATGGTCCCAGCTGCCTTGAGATCATTGACAAGATCCTCCCGTGTAGTTCTGGGCTGATTCCTCACCGTTCTCATGATCATTGCAACTCCACGAGGTGAGATCTTGCATGGAGCCCCAGGCCAAGGGAGATTGACAGTTCTTTTGTGTTTCTTCCATTTGCGAATAATCGCACCAACTGTTGTCCCCTTCTCACCAAGCTGCTTGGTGATGGTCTTGTAGCCCATTCCAGCTTTGTGTAGGTCTACAATCTTGTCCCTGACATCCTTGGAGAGCTCTTTGGTCTTGGCCATGGTGGAGAGTTTGGAATCGGAGTAATTGATTGCTTCTGTGGACAGGTGTCTTTTATACAGGTAACAAACTGAGATTAGAAGCACTCCCTTTAAGAGTGTGCTCCCAATCTCAGCTCATTACCCGTATAAAAGACACCTGGGAGCCAGAAATCTTTCTGATTGAGAGGGGGTCAAATACTTATTTCCCTCATTAAAATGCAAATCAATTTATAAAATTTTTGACATGTGTTTTTCTGGATTTTGTTGTTGTTATTCTGTCTCTCACTGTTCAAATAAACCTACCATTAAAATAATAGACTGATCATTTCTTTGTCAGTGGGCAAACGTACCAAATCAGCAGGGGATCAAATACTTTTTTCCCTCACTGTATATAGCTGAAAGAGAGAGAGAAAGAGAGAGAAAGACTGCAAAAGATTGCTCACTGATTTAAAGCAATGATATTTAAGTGATAGTCTGTTTTAAAACACTGCAGCTACAATTTAAAAATGCAAATCTTTACAATTAAAAAATTTGACACGCATTCAGTCTTTATATTACTGTAGCTTAGGCTATGCTGCAGCAAATGTAAACCTGTCACAAGAAAAAAAGTTACCATGATGAGATGATAGGTCTACTACATGCATTGTGAACTGCGCTCCATACTGAGATGGGCTGCCTGTCCCCACCCTGAGCATTGATTCATCATGCAGAGGGGGTAGAGAAGTCAGATTTAGACATCTATTATAATTTACCGGTTTCTCTCAGTTATTCATCCCGGGAAAAGGGAGAGGTTTTGGGCGGTAAATCTCGGTAACCTGGTTCCCGCCATTCAAGCCTAGTTTACACCGATGCCTCGTTTAATTTTGTCCTCGAGCCCAAAATGTATGTTCACATGGTGGAGTAGTGTTATGAACTGAAACCACTCATATTATTAGTCTATATGAATATGTGTCTAAGTAGCATAGGTCTAGGGAGTATACCAAATTAAAACACAAATCAGAGCTGCAAGTGGAGCTATCATGACGATGATATGTTTAAGGCCTTGAAATATGTTTCTATATTTCAAGGGCGTTGGAGTACAGTTAAGCACTGTTTTACAATGTGCAGGTAAGATAATCAAGATTGTCCTGTTTTATGCCACGTCCACTCAACAAGCACACATCGTCATCATGTTTTAGCGCTGCCTTCCCCTCAGCTGAATTTGTGTAGTACCTTTTCACTGTTCTCAAACGAAGTTGAAAATGTTTCCTCTTGTAGTCCTTGAATTGTAGATGAGGTAACCTGGCAGACTGAGGAAGAGCTACAGTATAGGTAAGGCGGGAAAGTGGTGTTTGTGAAGTATAGCTCATTTTGGTTTAAGTTTGGATGATCAATCCATGCATGGTAGGCAACTCACTTATACTCAGTCTCTGGTGGTCTGCATTGCCTCTGCTGCTGGTCCCCTCAGGTGCAACCAGGGAAGATGAATGGAGTCAGATGAGCTGATGTGCTATCTCTCTCCTCCATCACAATGTGGGCCTGTTGACTCTCTTATAAGCATCTGTTCACTGAGGGGATCCTCTGATCTCTGCCCGCCACAGCTTTTTGGCGTCTGTGTTTCAATTATGAAGTCATCTATGATTAATAATGTGCTCAACTTTGCGTGAAAATAAGAGTAAACAACAAACAGCACTGCCCGAGAATGACCATGAGAATGAATTGAGTACCGTAGCTCTGCTTTTGACAGGTAGGCCTAATTCAAAGCTTATGGGAAGTACTGTATCTTACATTCTCAACAGTTCTATCCACATTATTTATGCTCGTGAATGTAGCGTTTTAAAATATTGGATTATGACCCAGCTAAGCTAATATTCAGAAACATTGCGATGTGCTTGCATCTCAATGACCCAATTTCCCTTAGAAAAACTCCCATGATGATTCTACTTAGGTAGGCAAGGCTACATTTCGTAGGACCACCATGTAAAATATAACAAGAATACTTTCTTAATGTCACAGAATAACTAAACTAAGCTATGTAGTGGAAATGGATAATTCACACCAACCATCTATTTTCAGGCACTTTGTTATGGTTTTGTATTATTTGTTCTCTTCTTCCTACCTTCAGTTCTGTAATATTGAATGTCCTAAGCTTCGTAGGGATATTTTATAGTGGCAGAAAGATTATTTAAAAATGTGCTAAAATGCTCTTTTCCCAGACCTCGGCTCGTGTCATTAATAATAATTTGCTGCCTTGGAGTTTGCAATGTCAGTTTTTTGGAGGGGGGTGGCAAGACATGCTTAGCCTAGGCCTGTGGTAGGATATGAAAAATGTCACTGGTAATTAATGTGTAAGGAAAGTGGGTGTTTGTTAATTAAGAGTGAATAATTGTTGTTGTGTTTTGGGGTGATTTCATGACGTGTAGTGCACCTCCTCCTCATGCTGTTTTGCCTCAGTTTCTTTGGCATCTCTTTCTAGTCATGCCAGGCACAACTCCATCACCATCATTAAGTTTGCTGATGACACATGAGGCCTGATCATCGATGACAATGAGACCACCTATAGGGAGGAGGTCAGAGACCTGGCTGTGTGGTGCCAGGACAGCAAGCTCTCCCTCAAAGTCAGCAAGACAAATGAGCTGATCGTGGATTACAGCAAATGGAGGCCTGAGCATGCCCCCATTCACGGGGCTGTAGTGGAGCAGGTTGAGAGCTTCAAGTTCCTCAGTGTCCACATCACTAAGGATCTATCATTGTCCACACACACCAACACAGTTGTGAAGAAGGCACGACAATGCCTCTTCCCCGTCAGGAGGCTTAAAATTTAGATATGGGCCCTCAGATCCTCAAAAAGTTGTAGCTAGCTGCCTATTTTCTTGCAGGGTTTTCTTGAGGCTTAAATGCAGCAAGCGACGCAGTTAGCCATAGTGTCTAGGACCACGGATTGTCAAGATCACGGGTCTGTTGATGTTTTCAATCTTCCCTGCGACCTGCCCTGTCTGGAACTTTGAAGTAACAGCATAACCTCCATTGCTACCATGACAGACCAAAGCCGGCGGGAGTACCCTTGAGGACAGTGGTGTCGCTCTATCACGGATGAAGATTCTTATTTTTATTTCTTTTATAATTTTACCCCCTTTTTCTCTCCAACTTCGTGATATCCAATTGTGATCTTGTCTCATCGCTGCAACTCCCTAACAGCCTCGGGAGAGGCAAGGGTCGTGTCATGCGTCCGCCAAAACATGACCTACCAAGCTGTTCTTAACACCCACTCGCTTAACACGGAAGCCAGCTGCACCCAATGTGTCGGTGAAAACACTGTTCAACTGATGACCGAAGTCAGCTTGCAGGCACCAGGCCAGCGACAAAGAGTCGCTAGGCCGTGATGAGCCAAGTATAGCCCCCCAGGCCAGGCCTCCCCGGTGGCGCAGTGGTTAAGGGTGCTGTACTGCAGAGACTCTGGGTTAGCGCCCAGGCTCTGTCGTAACCGGCCGCGACCGGGAGGTCCGTGGGGCGACGCACAATTGGCCTAGCGTCGTCCGGGTTAGGAAGGGTTTGGCCGGTAGGGAAATCCTTGTCTCATCGCGCACCAGTGACTCCTGTGGCGGGCCAGGCGCAGTGCGTGCTAACCAAGGTTGCCAGGTGCACAGTGTTTCCTCTGACACAGTGGTGCGGCTGGCTTCCGGGTTGGATGGCGCTGTGTTAAGAAGCAGTGCGGCTTGGTTGGGTTGTGTATCGGAGGACGCATGACTTTCAACCTTCGTCTCTCCCGAGCCCGTACGGGAGTTGTAGCGATGAGACAAGATAGTATCTACTAAAAAAAACGATTGGATACCACGAAATTGGGGAGAAAAATTTGTAAAATTACAAATAAAAATAAAAAGCCCCCCAGGCCAAAGTTACACTCTCAAATGGAACATTTGTATAATGATCTTATCCTATTGATAATTAGTTTTCTCAATCTTGGAACATGACGTGGATATGGGGAATGATGATCCTATTCATCAGAATCCGTACCGGGTTAACGCTATGAGAGGTAATGAAAAGTGAGGTAGCATGTTTATTACAGAATGACATGTCAAAACCCAGTAACAGCTCCTGGAGTTCCACATGTATTCTCGTTCCTAAGCCTGACTGTATGTCCCGGTGACTTACGTACGGACTATCGTCGCAAATATTCCGTTTAAAAAAATTATTATTTTCTTTCACCTCGCTTAGATGACTGCAATGATATAATTGGCTCTGCTGCTTAAGTTAGTAAGTTAGATTTGCTAAAAGGTTATTTGTAGGTGCCTCGGACCTCTCTAGCTTCTGATATCTCGGCCTGATAACTTCGTACAATATACAGATTCACTATGTGAAGGGTTCGGTGAACGTGATCGCCAATTTCCTATCACGGGTTTAGTAACTAGGGATGCGTGTTTGTTTTTGTCATTGCAAACTGGGAGTTTGCAGGTTTTGGGGTGGGCGTGTTATGCTCCCCAGTTTCTGTGTTGTGGGTTTGTATGTGTGTGTATTTCAGGAAATGGCTTCCTGGATTTCTGAAGCAGCTGATTGAATGGCCCCATTGAGATTGAAGCTTTGACTCCTCCCTCTCGTCAGGGGATAGAGCTGTTTTTCATTTTCAACTCCTTCTCCAGCTTGATAAAAGCCAGTGTTCCTTTGCCAGAAGAGATCTTCTTTTTATGTCCTGTGTTGGTTATTGGCCAGTGAAAGTTTTGTAGCCACTCCTTCCGGGGTATGTGTATGCCAAAAGGACTTAGTGTTTTTGATTATTGAAATTGTTCACTAAAAGTATTAGTAATTATTTCATTTGTTCCCAGGGGTGGAAGGGGAATGCACCTTAGGAGTGTTTAGGCAAGAGGCCTGCGGGCATACATAACCATTTAATCTGTCTATCGTCTTACCGTGTTATGGAATAATAAATTGTTGAGATGTAGCAGGGTGTTGCGTTCCCTCCTCCAAAAGGTGTACATAACACAAACAGAGTTCTACAAGCAGTTAATAAAACAAGAAAATAGCTTCATGTCGTTTGTCTAAATACTGGTGGAGCCAACTAGTAAAAGAATGGACGACCTGACCGTGACCTCAAGAAAAATTAGCAGTTGCAGCAATTTGCAGATCAATGGGTTTAATCAGGAGAATGGCAAGATGACAGCAATCTGTAAGTAATTGAGGACATCAGTTCTGTATGTGAATTCCTAATAACAATGACGGAGAAATCAGATTATCTCGAGGGACAATCAAGGCGGAACAATATGGTTGTGGACGGAATTGAGACCTGGACGGAGTCTAAGGACAAAGTGAGGACCACACGAAGATTGAGGTGGAGCGCGCCCACAGAACTGGAAACCCCACCACCACCTCAGGTGACAGGCCCAGACCGATAGTGGTCAAGTTCCTGAAGTTAGCCATTCTGGAAAAAGCCAATAACTTGAGAGGAATGTGTATATATATATATATATATATATATATATATATATATATATATATATATATATATATATATATATATATATATATATATATATATATATATATATATATATATATATATATTCCTCAACGAGGACTATCGGAAGCTCTGCGCCGGAAGAGGAAAGAACTGATCCCAGCCAGGAAAGTTGCCAGAGCGTGTGGGGACATTGCTTACATCCACTATGTCAAGCTCATTGTCCTCCCTTCCTCCCAAAAGCCTGGAAGAGATGAGAGAGCCAAACCTATGAGTTCGTTGCTTCAATCCTTCAGCACACACACACACACTTACAAACACCAACTGATGAATGGCCTGCTGAATGTATATAAAAGTGATCTTGCTTTGTTTGCTCTTTTCCATGTTATGTCTTTCTCTGATAAGCTATCCAGGAAAGGGCTAAAGATAGCCCATATTAATATATGTAGCCTTAGAAATAAGGCTAATGAAATCAATAATTTTCTAACATCAGAAACATTCATATATTATCAATTTCTGAGACTCACTTAGATAATCCATTTCATGATACAGCAGTAGCAAAACAAGGATATAACATCTATAGAAGAGATAGGAATGCTTATGGGGGAGGTGTTGCTGTATATATTCAGAGGCTTATCAATTGCTTAATGCTTAAAGAATATCTTATGTCAAGTGTTATTGAAGTGTTGTGGTTGCAGGTTCACTTGGCACATCTAAAGCCTTTTCTTTTGGGGTGTTGCTATACGCCACAATGTGCTAACAGTCAGTATCTAAATCATATGTGTGAAATGCTTGATAGTGTACGTTGTGTAAACAGAAAGGTCTACTTTCTTGGGGACCTGAATATTGACTGGTTTTCATCACATTGTCTGCTCAAGAGGAAGCTTCCCATAGTAACCAGTGCCTGTAATCTGGTTCAGGTTTTTGATCAACCTACCAGGGTGTAAACTAACAAGATCATCGACATGTACTGATCACATTTTTCCTGATACTGTAGAACTTTGTTTTGAAGATGCAGTGATCACAATATATTGGCTATATCCAGGAAAGTCAAAGTTCTGAAAGCTGGGCCTTAAATAGTGTATAAGAGATCATGCAAGATTTTGCTGTGACTCTTATGTGGATGATGTTAAAAGTATTTGTACGTCTGATGTGATTAATAAGGAGCATCCAGGCGCTGCACTTGATGCATTTATGAAATTGCTGCTTTCAATTATTGATAAACATGCACCTGTTTAGAAACTTACTGTTAGAACCGTTAAGGCTTCATGGATTGATGAGGAATAGAAAAACAGTATGGTTGAAAGAGATGGGGAAAGGAGTGGCTAATAAGTCTGACTGCACATCTGACTGGCTTACTTACTGCAAATTGAGAAATTATGTGACTAAACTCAATAAAAAGAAAAAGCTGTACTGTGAATCCAAGATCAGTGATATAAAGAATGATGGAAAAAACTTTGGAGTACTTTAAATGTAAATTATGGGCAGAAATAATAATTAAAATACATCTTTCTTCAAATCAGATGGCTTATTCATCACAAAACCCATTTGATGTTTGTCACGCCCTGAACTTAGAGATCCTTTATATGTCGCTATTTTGGTTTGGTCAAGGCGTGAGTTGGGGTGGGCATTCTATGTTTTCTATTTCTGTGTGTTTGTCCGGGTGTGGTTCTCAATCAGAGGCAGCTGTCTATCGTTGTCTCTGAGAACCATAGCCATAGCCTTTTCCCACCTGTGTTTTGTGGGTAGTTATTTTCTGTTTTGTGTGTCTGCACCAGACAGAACTGTTTTGTTTGTGCCGCTTTGTTATTTTTTTGTTCTAGTGTTCAGTTTTATTAAAAATCATGAACACGTACCATGTTGCGCTTTGGTCCTCTTCTTCAAACACCCGTTACAATGTTGCATATTATTTTAATGATTACTTCATTGACAAAGTGTGCAAATAGTCCAGGTAGCCATTTGATTAATTGTCCAGCAGTTTTATGGTAGAAGCTGCTATGGAGCCTTTTGGACCTAGATTTGGAGCTCCGGTACCACTTGCCATGCGGTAGCAAAGAGAACAGTATTTGACTTGGCTAACTAGAGTTTTTGACAATTATTCGGACCTTCCTCTGACACCACCTAGTATATAGGTCCTGTATGGTAGGAAGCTTGGCCCCAGTGATGTACTGGGCTGTACTACCCTCTGTAGCGCCTTACGCTCAGAAGCCGAGCAGTTGCCATACCAGGCGGGGATGCAACCAGCCAGGATGCTCTCGATGGTGCAGCTGTATAACTTTTTGAGGATCTGGGGACCCATTCTAAATCTTTTCAGTCTCCTGAGGGGGAAAGGGTGTTGTCGTGCCCTCTTTGGACCATGATAGCTTGTTGGTGATGTGGATACCAAGGAACTGGAAACTCTAGATCCGCTCCACTACAGCCCCATCGATGTGAATGGGGGCATGCTTGGCCCTCCTTTCCCTGTAGTCCACAATCATCTCCTTTGTCTTGGTCACGTTGAGGCAGAGGTTGTCATCCTGGCACCACACAGCCAGGTCTCTGACCTCCTCCTTATAGGCTGTCTCATCGTTGTCGGTGATCAGGCCTACCACCGTTGTGTCATCAGCTAACTTAATGATGGTGTTGCAGTTGTGCTTGGCCACACAGTCGAGGATGAACAGGTAGTACAGGAAGGGACTAAGCACGCACCCCTGAGGGGCCCTCATGTTGAGGATCAGCATGGCAGATGTGTTGCTGACTTCCCTTACTATCTGGGGGCGGCCTATCAGGAAGTCTACTAATTATATGCATATTCTAGCTGCTGGGCCTGAGTAACAGGCAGTTTACTTTGGGAATGCTTTTCATCCGGATGTGAAAATACTGCCCCCTAGCATGAGGTTTTAGAGGCCTTTTCGTATTGGCTACGGAGAGAGTGATCACACAGCCGTCCCAAACTGCTGGTGCTCTCATGCATGCTTCAGTGTTGCTTGCCAAGAAGCGAACATGAAAGGCATTTAGCCCATCTGTTAGGCTCATATCACTGAGCAGCTCGCAGCTATCCTTTCCTTTGCAGTCCATAATAGTTTGCATGCCCTGCCAAGCCAATCTGACAAGCGTCAGCCGGTGTAGTGGGATTCAATCATAGTCCTGTATTGACGCTTTACCTGTGATGGTTTGCCTGAGGGCATAGCGGGATTTCTTATAAGCGTCCGAATTGGAGTCCCGCTACTTGAAAGCAGCAGCTCTAGCCTTTAGCTCGGTGCGGATGTGGCCAGTAATCAATGGCTTCTGGTTGGGATATGTACTTACGGTCACTGTTGGGACGACATCGTCAATGCACTTATTGATGAAGCCAGGGAAAACAGTATACTCCTCATTGTAATTGGATGAATCCCAGAACATATTCCAGTTTGTGCTGGCAAAACAGTCATGTAGTGTAGCTACTGCATCATCTGACCACTTACATATTGAGTGTGTAACTGGTACTTCCTGCTTTAGTTTTTTCTTGTAAGCATGAATCAGGAGGATAGAATTATGGTCAGATTTGACAAACGGAGGGAGAGCTTTGTTTGCGTCTCTGTGACTCGGTCAGGGATAAGTTAACAATGTCAGTGAAGACATTCATGCGCATGCTCTGAGTGCACGTCCTGATTATCCGTCTGGCTTTTGCAAAAAATTGTTTGACCAAATACAATGCTATTTCTCTGTAAAGAAATTAACAGACTTTCAGCATGCTTAGAGAGGAGGGCACTCAACATGTACTGCTCTGACACAAATATCTGATTGGTTGAAAGAAATTGATAATAAGAAGATTGTGGGAGCTGTACTGTTAGATTTCTGTGCAGCCTTTGACATTGTAGACTGTAATCTGTTGAGAAAACGTAAGTGGTATGGCTTTTCAACCACTGCTATATCATGGATTTGGAGCTATCTATCTAACATAACTGAGGGTTTTCTTTAGTGGAAGAATATCTAATGTCAAACATGTAAAGTACCTCTTGGCAGCTCTCTAGGCCCTCTAGGCCCCCTTAATGTCACTGGCATTAAACTAAGAATTTGTGTCCATATATGCTGATGATTAAAGCTATAAGCATCAGCAACCACAGCTAATGAAGTCACTGAAACCCTTAGTTTCAGTCTGTTTTGGAATGGGTGGCGAGTAATAAACTGGTCCTGAACATTTCTTAAACTAAGGGCATTGTATTTGGTACAAATCATTCCCAAAGTTCTAGACCTCAGCTGAATCTGGTAAGGAATGACGTGGCTGTCAAACAAGTTGAGGAGACTGAATTACTTGGTGATACCTTAGATTGTAAACTGTCATGGTCAAAACCATAGAGATTGTAAAGATGGGGAGAGGTTTGTCTGTAATAAAGAGATGCTCTGCTTTTATGGCACTCACTCCAAAAAGCAAGTTCTGCAGGCTTTAGTTTTGTCTTATCTTGATTATTGTCCAGTCGTGTGGTCGAATGCTGCAAGGAATAAAATACCAAGCGTGCTGGAGACAGTTTGGTGCAGTGTGAAGGGAAGACCGTGATTCATCCATGACAGTGACATTTATGAGAGGGCATAAAAAGAGAACAACATTCAGGTAGGTGGATGGTGCCAGAAGGAACAGATAAGGTCTTGTGGTTTGTAATTGAGTCAGAGGGTCCTCGGAGGGTTACCAGTGTGTGAAATTAAATACTTGTTAAGGCTCTCAGCAGCACTGTCATATGGTCAGCCCTAGGCTGGGAATTGCCAGGGACCCCACAAAACAATATTATCACAATACTTCGGTGCCGATACAATATGTATTGCGATTCTCACGATTCTATATATCTATTGTGATTTGATGTTCCAAACATATTGCTCACTATATGTCTGCTGCAGAGACGAGAGGTTTGGTTATAAAAAATATTCAAAAATCACTACGGTTTTGATGGTACAATATTGCTTGTTTTGAAACAGACTGAAATTAGGCAAACTATTTGATTTTTAGCAACTAGGAAATGGAGGAGAGATTTCTGCATATTGTACCTTTTTAAAAAGAAGAGGCTGAACAATATATATTTTACCTTTTATTTAACTAGGCAAGTCAGTTAAGAACAAATAATTATTTTCAACGACAGCCTAAGAACAGTGGGTAAACTGCCTGTTCAGGGGCAGAAAGACAGATTTGTACCTTGTCAGGTTGTGGATTTGAGCTTGCAACATTTCGGTTGCTAGTCCAACGCTCTAACCACTATAGGCTACCCTGCCACCCCATTTTTTATATATATATATATATTGATTGAGATTTGAAACTATCAATTTATTAAAATCAAATGAAATTTTATTGGTCACAAACTTTTTTAGCAGATTGTATTCCGGGTGTAGCAGATGTTCTTTCCCGTGTAGCGAAATGATCCCCCCCTAATCACTAGTCAGCCCTGAACTGACTTTACCTCTTTGCCTCCTTGCAGTGGCTTTTATGAGTACTAATAATAGGCTATTTGCTTGTCTGTACAAAGTGTATGAAGCATACCTCTATCATACCTCTACTACCTCTATCATTGGCGCAGTCAGTAGAGCATGGCTCTTGCAGCATCCAAGGTTTTGGGTTCAATTCCCGCAATGGCCACCCATATGTGAAATGGTTGCATGCATGACTGTAAGTTGCTTTGGATAAAAATGGCTGTTAAATGGCATATGAGCACACGATGTTGCCTTTTACTGTATCTTTTGTTAAGTGTGGGTAACTCACATGGAGAAAAACATTTGATAAACGAGAACACCTGTTTCTGTCCTGTTGGCTATTATTCACCATGACACATGAGGTGGTGTTAATGAACAGCTCTGGACCAGTGTTGGAACTGGACGTGGAACTCTCCCGTCTAAAGACGAATAGAGGATGGTTGCAAATCAAAGATCCCCATATCACCAGCTGTCACTGGGTATCAAAGGTAGTGGATGAGCAGATCTCTGAGGCTACTGGGTGGGAAGAGTGATGAAAGGAAGGAGTGGGAAGGGGGATGGAGGGAGCAGGTGAGAAGAATGGAGGGAGGGATGGAGGAGTGGGAGAGGGGAGTGGAATAGGCAGGTAAGAGGGATGAGGGAGGGGATAGAAAGAGCTGGTCATAAAGATAAAGGGTGGGAGGAGTGATGCAGGAGGGAGTGGGAAGAGGAGTGGAGGGAGCATGAGGTGGAAGGAGGGATGGAAATAGAGGAGGGGTAGAGGGAGCAGGTCAGAAGTGAATTGACAGATGATTGGGTTTCACGCACCTCTGTGTGTTGTATCATCCTGAAGGAAACAAAATGCCTGGTGTTTCATGTAGCAGGAAAAGAAAAACCAATCTTCCGCAGTCTGGTAACTAGCTGTCAAGGTCACATCTGGGTCAAAAGTCCATCACAATACATGGTCATAATACTCGTTAAGACGTCTTAGGTCCAATTTCCATGACTGCACTTGCACTACATTAGATTCAAGCCAAGGGTATGCACAAGCATTCAATATAAAGTCAGACATACACAGAAAAACGAGGGGAACAGGCAGGAGAAATTCACCCAAAGCCTTTGTTTTTGTGTCTTCATGGAGAGTTCAGGAGCAATCGAGAGGCTTTGTGGCTCTCTTTGACCTTTTACAGTGGCCTGAGTGTGTTGGCATTTTGGCCTGACTGATGCAGATTATCATAGCAGGAGAAAGCCAATTACTCTGGTCATCGCAGCACCCTCAGGGCCTCTTTCAATTTAATATAGTACGTCACAGTACTCTGTGCTTCGGTATCTGTGTTTTGTAATTTCCTCCATCTTATTCCCCAAGTCTGAGTGTAAATTATACAGTCAATGGGACCCTCCTGATCCACAAAGCTCTTTTGGGCTGAGATGAGCATCTCCTCCACAAAGCAGGAGGGCCATGCCTCTCAGAGAAGCATAATTACATCATCCTTTAGTTTCCTTTCTCTACTCAAGACAAAGTACTTTTATTGTGGCCTTCATTACCCAGTTAATTTGGTGTCCTTTTTTATTTAACCTTTATTTAATTAGGCAAGAGTTAAGAAATTCTTATTTACAATGACGGTCTAACCCGGCCCAACTCGGACGACGCTGGGCCAATTGTGTGCCGCCCTATGGGACCCCCAATCACGGACGGATGTGATGCAGCCTGGATACGAACCAGGTACTGCAGTGACACCTCTTGCACTGAGATTAAACCAGCCATAGAAGTGGTGAGTTGATATCCCAGTATTGCATAGCGGTGCTCTCTTGAACAGCATAGTTCTAAAGAGAATGAACAGAGAATCATGGGGCCATTGTTGTTGATGCTGTTGCTTCTTCACAGGAGACTCGATGAGAGACCAGTGGGGCTGAGATCAGAGTCAGCGCCACCAATACTCCATAATTTACAAGGTAAGAGCTGTTTGTTTGTTTTGTCTGTGTCTGTTTTTTCATGTGGAAAGAGGGTCGGGAGGGATACATACCACAGACCCAGAGATGTTTTCAGGTGGAATGCCCAGATTTTACGGCACAAAGGGGGATTTAATGTCAGGATTTCTGCTTCACACCTGATAAGGCTGTCTTTGTCCCCTAGAGGAGGTGTTTCCTTCTATCCAATAGAGCCTCCTCTTTTCTGACCAAACCCTCCTGGAGCAAACCCTTCTATTACACTGGCATGACACCATCTCAGGGGCTTCCATCTTATCTCTTTTATATTTTTTATGTTTTCCATGTTTCATTTCGTTTGATTGTGTGCAGAGGCGATGGAACCTGCGGTGCTCTTTTTATTTGTTTTGTCAGTCACGGTTTACGATTCAAGCAGCGTTCAGCTCATCCAAGCTTACAGGGATAGATGACTCAGACAGCACTAAGACATGGATAGCAGAGACATGCAGACACCTACTCCATGACACAAACCTCACTGCAAAGTGAAGGCTCATTTCCTCTGGAAAAGACTATATGCAAATATGTGAAACAGAGCTCTATTGTTTTAGAAAATGCAATCAAGAGACATATTTTAAGCACAAATGTGGGATGTGAAGTGTATATTAACATTATTACTTCACCTACAGGTTTGCAAAAGTTAGTAGTGACACACAATCATGAAGCTGCGGTAGTTGACACGCAATCATGGGCTTTCGTTTCAGAGACTCAGAAGCGTGGGCTCAGGGGAGGGAGACAGAGAGTGAGAAAGTGAGGGATTACAACCAGGATGGAAAATGGGTGGTGTGTGAGAGGAAGGCAGTGTATGGGGGAAAGGGAATGAAAGCATCTCGTCTCTCGCTGGGCTTTGGCAGATGAGTGTCCACTTCTATTATGGTCACTTATTGTGGTTCTCAGGTTGTTGAGGTGATAATGAATGTATAGTCTGGTGTCTGGCCTCTCCCTCTCTCTCTCTCTCTCTGGCCTCTCCCATCTTCTCTATGGCTTTCTCTGGCCTCGAAAGGCTCTGTATCTTTGGCCTCTGGTGGTTTTCCCTTTTGCCTCTTTCTTTCCCTCTCCGTTCTCTACACTGTCTTTGGCGTCTCAGCCTGCAGCAGTCTAGTCTGGTGTCTACTCTCTATTTCCCACTCCCATCCTCTATCCCCCCTTTGCTCTTCTTTCTGTCCTCTATACACCATTCTATAAGCCTGTAGCATCATGAGGCTTCTTGCCTCCTCTGTCTGTGTGTATACATTCCCTCGGAACTGCTACTCTGAGATCTACTTCATCTCTAAATGGCCTCTGTCTGTGTGTCTCAAAGTCACGTCTCTCTCTGTGCTGACTAATTGGAGCTTGAGAACCTTGTCCTCTCTGTGGCCTTTGACAGTACGACCACAGACATTAAAGGAAGGAAATAGCATTTATGAAGTTCAGGGCTACCACACCCTCTTAATTGGTGACTCTATGAGATGCAGGGCAGGGCTGAGGGTGGTGTGCTGGATCAGAAATTACTGAGTAGTTTCCTCTCAAGTTGTGACTGGAATCGGAATGCTCTGACATGATGATAAGTGATGATAATGAATCTTGTGTGATGCATAACGACTATTAAATTGACAGGCTCAGCTGCAGGCAGAGAAGGTGTTGTGGGTTTCAATGTCTCTTATTAAGATGGGTGTGATGTTTCCATCTTGTTAAAGCCTCCGGAACTGTAACCTGAGGGTTTCTGAGGGTGTTTCCTTAACCTGTCAAGGCCACTTTGAACAGCTTCTGTCATTTCTGCTGAGAGTTTAAGACCTGACCTTGAGTCTGATTCACCAAGCTTGTCAGGCAGGCCTCTGTTAATGTTGAATAGGGGCCAGAGTTTCCAATGCTCACCTGGGAAGATGCCACATTTGGTCCCGATCACAGCTAGCTGCAAAAATGCATTAGAATACCCACTTGCAATGATGGACTACTTGTGATTGTGTAATAGAGGACAGTCTGCATACCGTGTTGAGCAAATACAAACATTTCATTTCCCTTCCCCTCCCCTCACTTCTCTTTTTGGGGTAATGGTATGTTTGGATGGTGAATTTGAGCACAGTGACCTGTGGGTTCTGACTGATGGTGGGGAGCCCCTGCTGTTAAAACAGGGTTTCAGCTGAAGACTGAGGTTGAGGTATTCTGTACTCCTTATGAGAACCGGTTCATCAATATTCATGCTGGGGGAAAAATCCCTGAAGATCAGCTCGCATTCATAACTTAATCCAATTTACCGAATGATGCCAAGGCTTCCAGTTTACCCCCAATTTTTTTTTTTATTCAGCAGAAGGTTCTCGAACACCAAAACACCACAACCCCAGTTGCTTTTCCATGGTCCCTCTCTACCCCCAGAGCACATATACCAAGTATCCCACCAGGATTAACACAATCTGCCCACTGGGGCAATGGGGAGTTCAGTTAATGAGGTATGACCCTGATAGACTGGGGACCCTGTCCAGATGATAATGTACTAACCATCACTCAACGAAAGGGAAAAGGTGAGGTTGGGAAAGAGATGGGGAGGAAAAAGTGAAAGTGTGAGATACAGGGTTCGAAGATTTGTACATTTAAAAAATATTTTTTACCTTTATTCAACTAGGCAGCCAGTTAAGAACAAATTCTTATTTACAATGACGGCCTACCTGGCCAAACCCGGACGATGCTGGGCCAATTGTGTGCCGCCCTATGGGACTCCCAATCACGGCCGGATGTGATTCAGCCTGGATAAGAGGGATGGTGAAAAAGAAATGCTGGGAGAGAGTAAGCGGTGAAAGGAAGGCTCTCTCCTGAGCTCTGAATCAGATCTACGGGCAGTCTCTTTATCCACAGAGGTCAGTGGAGCTAATGAAACACTATGAACCGTTAGATCTGACATTTTCCCCTCCCGGTCTGAGGTACGTTTCATTGATCCCAAAATGGATGACACCAAGCACCCTCCTTTAAATTCTGACAGGCTTTCCGTTGAGCAGAACCTTTAAATATACGATCTCAAACGCTGAAAGCTTGGCAGAGCAGTGACCTGACACCTCTGTTTGATTGGAAAGGGCATATTTGTATCGCATTCTACACTATATTTACTCTTCTAATCCCAATGTGTGTCAGGGAAATCCTACATTCTATAATCTGTAACTGCAGCACAGATAATCAAACACAATGCATCAATCTACTGAGAAGGGGGTATAAAGGCCTGTGGAAAGACGGACCCATCTGTAATTTACAGCTTATCTTTCATAGTGTGATTGCTCAACATTTCCAGAGGGACCATGTTATATATTGGAGACATATTTGAATCCATTGTCCAGGAACCCTTTTCTCTCAGTAAGTAGTTTTTTTAGAATAAGATGTGTGTCAAAAGAGGGAAACAGTGAAGATGTTGGATCAGAATACTTGCTCACAACACAAGAACACTGTTAAAAATTCATCACAACCTTTTCAGATGTCAGTGAGGTCTAGTTCCTCTTTATTATGCTATGAATAACTTCAATAATTAACGAGACAAAATATCTCTCCCATAAAATGTTCAGCAGGTGTCTTAGACTGGAGGTGATAAACTCTGCCTGATATTTCAGCTCAAAGATGAAGTACAGGAATGGACTGGCTGAAATCCATTTGCACACTCCGATTCCTAATTAGATTCATGACCCAGTAATTGAAGAGTTGGCTCCCACAATATTTTCTGTGATGGCAGTGAGTATATTTACATGCACACTAATAATTCAATATTAAACCAATTTATGGCTGTAGGCCGAGTATGGAAATAGTAATATAAATACCTTATTCTGCTTATCTTAATCGGCGTAAAGTCAAAATCGAAGCATAAACTGACTAAAACACCTGTTTTTCTGAGCAATCTTTCAAATTATTAGGACATAGACAAATTAAATCGTCATTCCAGCACTATATCTGAAATTTGGAAATGTTCCAACAAAATTACTAATTCATCATACCCTATTTTCAAGCCCTGATCTGTTTCACCTACCTTTGTGATTGTCTCCACCTCCCTCCAGGTGTCGACCATCTTCCCAATTATCCCCTGTGTATTTATACCTGTGTTCTCTGTTTGTCTGTTGCCAGTTCATTTTGTTTCGTCAAATCTACCAGCGGTTTCCCTCTGTTCCTGTCTCTCGATTGTTCCTGTCCTCTAGTTTTCCCGGTGTTGACATTTTCTGCCCACCCTGTCCCTGAACCTGCCGTGCTGTACCTTTGCCCCACCTATCTGGATTACTGACCCCTGCTTGCCCTTGACCTGTCTTTTGCATGGCCCTGTTGGATTAATACACTGTTGTTAGTTGTCTGCATCTGGGTCATACCTGAAACATGACAAGCCACCCAGTTCATTTGGCAGAAGAGAACTGCTAATGTATAATGTTAACCAGAAAAAACAATTAAGGTTTATTTCATCTGTTGTACTACAAAGGCAAATTACTACTTGATTTAAATGCACTCTTCAAGCAAAAAATCCATAGAAAGAACATCATTGTTTGGATAAAGGATAAATGCAAACACTGTCCACTAGGGAGACACAAATTGAATAAGAGCACAGACTCACTTTTATGCATTTTCTATTCAGTGACGGAAGTAATTTAATTTAGTCTGGGAAGCATTGTGTTTATTTATGACCATTCTCTTCTGGCGACAAATGAGGTACTATCTGAAGAAATGTTTCAGCAGCTCCATCATATGGAACTATTGGATGCCTTTTTTAGTTATCATACTTTGTCCTGCCATAAAACAGTTTCAATGTAACGAATCTCCTCTTCGTCTGAGGAAGGGTAAGAAGGATTGGACCAATATGCAGCGTGGTAAGTGTCCATCATAATTTATTGACTGAACGCACAAAATAGCAAAGTGAAATGGATGAAACGAAACAGTTCTGTAAGGTGACATACACTAAACAGAAAACAACCACCCACAAAAAAGAGTGGGAAAACAGGCTACCCAAGTATGGTTCTCAATCAGAGACGGCGATTGACAGCTGCCTCTGATTGGGAACCATACCAGGCCAAACACATAGAAATACCAAACATAGAACAAAAACATCAAATGCCCACCCCAACTCACGCCCTGACCAACCTAAAATAGAAACATACAAAAGGAACTAAGGTCAGGACGTGACATTCAATACCACACCTGATGATTGAGTCCAAATAGAGGGCTTCTCTTTGAAGATCCAATGAGGTCCTGGACCATCAGAAAAAAGTGTCTGCTCAGATTTGTCTATCCTGAACTCGAAACCAAACATCTTCCTTTGTATTCAACATGATCCTTAAGTCTGAGTGCATAATAAGATTTATTATAGTCATATTAATTTACACCCTCTAATATGGATGAGTCAATTGCCATGCACCAATTTGACTCTCCCCAAATGTAACACTTTTTCCATTTTGTACATAAAGTTTGAGTTCTAATTGGTACTTTTTTGTTGTTGCTATGACGTACAACCATACTGAAAGCTCTACAGACCTTAACCATGCAATTTGAATCATATATTTGCATTGTTGGAAACAACCCGTAAGTAAGCATTTCACTGTTATACACCTGTTGTTAGGGTTAGAAGTGCAGACAGTCTGACCCATCAAGCATTTCTCAGTCACTTGTTTTTCGTGTCCAAAATTTCTAGACCAGGATTGTCAAACTCATTTTGCACAGGGTCCACATTTGTTGTTCATCAAGGGCTGCACTGAAAATTGGATATACAGTATATACTTCGCCGTCAAAATCTGCAAACAATTGTCCTCTATCCATTTTAGGGGATTTTTTTTAGCTAGCTAGCTTTCGTTAGTCATTGTTAGCGAGCCAGTGAAGAGATTATATAAATGTAGGTCCATTATCATTGACGTGGATTTAGGCCATGGTTGACACCCCAGTTCTCGTATATTGCCTCCACACTCCAATTTTATTTGAGGTGTTGTAATGTTTACTACATTTTGGAAAATGTTGGTAAAAATGAACCAGTTTCACTTTCAGAGGATATAAGCTGGGCTCTCAGATGTTGGCCAATCAATATATTAAATTATACTCTCTCTCTGATCCTCTTTACGATCATCACATTCTTTCTGCTGATTTCAGTGGACTTTTATGGAGTGACAGTCAGAGGGGGCCAGGCTGAGGAGTGTTAATGAGGTCAGAGATAAAAAAGCCCAGCTGCCTCGTGCCATGACACATTCCACAGGCTCCTCATACTCCCTCAACATACGTTTACTACAACGTCAAACCATCCATGTCATGACGGAAAAGGCTATGTGTGGAACCCTGATACCTTCACTCTTCACTTTGTCCATCCTACAGTACATCAAAACAGAACAGAACAGAAGACCTGCAAAAAAATATGTTTTGTTTAAATTCCCCTGGTGCAGCTGCATGGTATTTGCAACTATACCGAGTCTGGATTATCATCTATTAAGCCATATCAATGCAGTTAAACAGGTTAAAATAAAATAATTCATTTCGTTGGCTTACAATTACGGCACTTCCAAGGCTGTTTAATGATGATTATTAAGGTTGTGTCAATCATGTTATATATTTAGGCTATTATAACAAAGCATATGCCAGCATTGTAGGCCTACTGCCTCTGCCCAGACGCCTACTAGGCTTCATGGCAATGGTGTTAGAGCTTACTTTGCCACGTATGAGCCCATGTTACATTGTGTTGTCTGTAATTACATTGATATATCCAGTGAACAATGGATAAGCACCAATGGGCGTGACGGATAGAAGTAGTCACTACATGTGTGATCAAGCGTTACATCAAAGTTGCCTGAAGCTGAATGGAAAGTACTATTCCCTGAACAGTTATTCAGAAAAAAATCATCTGTGACTGTCTAATTTACATAACACATTCTACACCTTTAAAGTATCTTAAAAGTGTTATTACAACCGTGGCATAATTTTTTTATTGAAGCTTATATATCAAATAACCCATATCATATGGGTAGACAAAAATGTGTGTTATGCAGGCAAACACAACTGTCCTTTTTAAGGATGCAAACCGGTAATATGAATCACTGTTGATCTATTCTGTTCTGATCTAACGAGATGGATGTAGGACTTTCTACGGCCTAGAATCGAGACCTTTCCTAGTCATGAAGGACCAAGCTAGGTTCTCATTGGTGAAAACTGAACTCAAGTTTGAGGTTATATGTCAGACTCACCTATAAAACTATGCCCAACATCTTATACCCTATAGGTTGTAAATAACATATACACACACACACACACACACACACAGTACAAGTCAGTTTGCGCTGTTCTGTGAAGGGAGTAGTACAGCGTTGTACGAGATCTTCAGTTTCTTGACAGTTTCTCGCATGGAATAGCCTTCATTTCTCAGAACAAGAAAACAATTTGATGTTATTTTAATGGACAAAAAAGTTGCCTTTCTTTCAAAAACAAGGACATTTCAGAGTGACCCTAAACTTTTGAACGGTAGTGTACATTTGCAAAAATGTCAAAAAAAAAAGTTTACGCTTTGTCATGTTTTTTGTTGTGTATATTAAACGAGGATTTTGATTTAATCCATTTTATGTTAAGGCTTTAACATACAGTACGAGTCAAAAGTTTGGACACACATACTCATTCAAGGGTTTTTCTTTATTTGTACTATTTTCAACATTGTAAAATAATAGTGAGGACATCAAATTATGAAACAACACAAGGAATCATGTAGTAACCAAAAAAGTGTAAAACAAATCCAAAATATATATACTTTTGAGATTCTTCAAAGTAGCCACCCTTTGCCTTGATGACAGCTTTGCACACTTTTGGCATTCTCTCAACCAGCTTCACCTGGAATGCTTTTCCAACAACCTTAAAGGAGTTCCCACATGCTGAGCACTTGTTGGCTGTTTTTCCTTCCTTCACGCTGCGTTCCAACTCATCCCAAACCATCTCAATTGGGTTGAGGTTGCGTCATCTGATGCAGCACACCATCGCTCTCCTTCTTGGTCAAATAGCCCTCATACAGCTTGGTGTGTTGGGTCATTGTCCTATTGAAAAACAAATTACAGTATTGATAAACGCAAACCAGATATCCCATCTGTGAGGGAATGTTATAATACTTTTATTGCATAAAATGTTTGTTTTATGCAACAGAATAGAGGGTTCTTGTAACTCTATTGTGTCAGTGTGAACTGAAAGTGGGCCGATGGGGGATTTAACACTGACAGGAGATTTACAATGTCTTTTGGGCGAAGAAAACTAAAGTGACTGCATTTCATAGCATGAGTCAATGTTTATGTTCTATAAGGTACCAGGGAGAGATGACTCCAGCGCCAGACCTTGGTCTCTACATAATGAGAATGTTTTTTTACAGCAGATACTGTCTGCTGTGAATTATAAAGTATCTTTCATACAAGTCTTAACCTTGTAACCCATTCCATACATCTGTTTGTCATGTAGACTGAAGGGGTTGTATCTTGGCTATAGATGTACCTTTGTCTCGGAGCTCTCAACTAATCATCTGAGGGTGATTTGTCGACCAGCCATCATTATTGTAGAGCACTCAATCGATTCACTTTATGTGTGTGTGTTGTATTGACCTGCTCCCTTGTTCATTTATTATTAATTTATTCACTAATAAAGATTTAGTTTAAATATAACTCTGACTTGTGTGATAAGTTTATCTCTCCTCATTTGATAGTAAAGAAATTAACCACCCCAGATGGCGTATCGCTGCAGAATGCTGTGATAGACATGCTGGTTGAGTGTGCCTTGAATTCTAAATAAATCACTGACAGTGTCACTCGCAAAGCACCATCACACCTCATCATCCATGCTTCACGGTGGGAACCACACATGTGGAGATGATCCGTTAACCTACTCTGCGTCACAGACACTGTTTGGAACCAAAAATCTTGAATTAGGACTCATCAGACCAAAGGAAAGATTTCCACCGGTCTAATGTCCATTGCTTGTGTTTTTTGGCCCAAGAAGTCTCTTTTTCTCTTCTTATTGGTGTCCTTTAGTTGTGGTTTCTTTGCAGCAATTCAACAATGAAGGCCTGATTCACACAGTCTCCTCTGAACAGTTGATGTTGAGATGTGTCTGTTACTTGAACTCTGTGAAGGCTGCAATTTCTAAGGCTGGTAACTCTCTTTAGCAGAGGTAACTCTGGGTCTTCCTTTCCTGTGGCAGTCCTCCTGAGAGAGAGTTTCATCATAGCGCTTGGTTTTTGCGACTGCACTTGAAGGCATTGTTTAAGTTCTTGAAATGTTCCAGATTGACTGACTCATGTCTTAAAGTAATGGACTGTCATTGCTCTTCGCTTATTTGAGCTGTTCTTTGAAGAATCTCAAATATAAATTATATTTTCATTTATTTAATACATTTTTGGTTACTACATGATTTAATGTGTTATTTCATGGTTTTGATGTCTTCACTATTCTACAAAGTTTAAAATAGTACACACAAAAAAGGAAAAACCCTGGAATGAGTAGGTGTCCAAACTTTGGACTGGTACTGTACATCAAATTTTAAAAAATTGGTCAGATACACATATTTAACAGATATTATCGCAGGTGTAGCGAAATGCTTGTGTTCCTAGCTCCAACAGTGCAGTAGTATCTAACAATTCACAACAACACAAATCTAAAAGTAAAATAATGGAATTAATAAATAAAATATATTTATTGTAAAAACGGTCCCACTAAGTCAAAACGTGATTAGGAGTGGAATCAACCAAATTTTGCCCAAATACAACTGAATTGCAGATGCCATTATCTAGCCTATTATGATATAGCCAATGACTGACTTAACTAGGTAGATTTATCGTCACAGCAAAGAAAAAACTGAAGAGATTAAATCAGAACATAATTGAAAATAATTATCATTATTGTTATAATCATTATTTTATAAATCCGTAGCCCTTCTCTGAAGGCGTAGAAGGCCCATTGTTGCCCACTGTGTTTGGGCTCATAATCATTTGTAGAGTGTCTTTATTTTACCTCAGCATGCATTGTTTCACTATTTGGAAATACGGGATATTTTGAACTCTTTTTATGGTGGTGATTTGAACAAATTATAATCATAGTCTTGCATTGTACTTGCATTTTTTCAGGTGGTGGTCTTGACTCAGCCTCAATTTGCTCAGGTCTTGGATCAGTCTCTTTTTAGGTGGTCTCGAACACAACACTGTTGGCGAGTAAGATGTCTATTTCACTAGCCATGTTGGCGGGTAGTCAGGGCTCCACAGAGTGAGCATTTCAATCACATTTGTGAATAAAAAGTCAAGTATGATCACATTTATAGTAAAACAAATGCTAGGTGACTTAATGCCCCGAAAGTGCCCTGAAATAATCACACAAAGTCAAAACTGTGAATCGTAAATAGCCTATTCCACATTGTGAGGCAACAGTGCCTGGCTGGGGGCTGTTTGCACCTGAAGAGCTGAGTGAAAGATACATTTTTAGAAGCACTAGTCACAGGCATAAAAGTAGGTCTAATTTACATGAAAGTCTAATGACTTTCTAATGTGTTTCGTGGCTATTTTTTAAAAATGTTTTTATATTTTTTATTTCACCGTTATTTAACCAGGTAGGCCAATTGAGAACAACTTGTCACTTACAACTGCAACCTGGCCAAGATAATCTTGGAACTACCCATCCCGGATCCAGGAGAATTGTCATCAACTACGCTAATTAGCATAGCGCAACGTTCAAAAAATTATACTAGAAAATATTCATATTCATGAAATCACAAGTGAAATATAGTGAAACACAGCTTAGCCTTTTGTTAATCACCCTGTCATCTCAGATTTTGAAATTATGCTTTACAGCCAAAGCAAGACGAGCGTTTTGTGTAAGTTTATCGATAGCCTAGCATAGCATTATGTCCAGCTATCAGCAGGAAGCTTGGTCACGAAAATCAGAAAAGCAATCAAATCAAATAGTTTACCTTTGATCTTCGGATGTTTTCAATGACGAGACTCCCAGTTAGACAGCAAATGTTCCTTTTGTTCCATAAAGATTATTTTTACAAAAAAATCCTCCGTTTGCTTGTCAGGTTATGTTCAGAACCACCGGAAATAGCGGTCACGACAACGCCGAAAAAAACATTCAAATTATATCCATAATATCGGCAGAAACATGGCAAAGTTTTTTTATAATCAATCCTCAAGGTGTTTTTCAAATATCTATTTGATAATATATCAACTGGGACAATTGGCTTTTCAGTAGGAGTGAGAGGAAAAATGACTACCTCTGGCTTTTACGCAAGAATCACTCAGAGAGCCATCAGCTGGCCACTGATGCAATTTTATTTTTTAACATTTTATTTCACCTTTATTTAACCAGGTAGGCTAGTTGAGAACAAGTTCTCATTTACAACTGCGACCTGGCCAAGATAAAGCATAGCAGTGTGAACAGACAAACACAGAGTTACACATGGAGTAAACAATAAACAAGTCAATAACACAGTAGAATTTATTATTCTTTAAAAATATATATATATATATATAAAAAAAAGAGTCTATATACATTGTGTGCAAAAGGCATGAGGGGGTAGGCGAATAATTACAATTTAGCAGATTAACACTGGAGTGATAAATGATCAGATGGTCATGTGCAGGTAGAGATACTGGTGTGCAAAAGAGCAGAAAAGTAAATAAATAAAAACAGTATGGGGATGAGGTAGGTGAATTGGGTGGGCTATTTACCGATGGACTATGTACAGCTGCAGCGATCGGTTAGCTGCTCAGATAGCAGATGTTTAAAGTTGGTGAGGGAGATAAAAGTCCAACTTCAACGATTTTTGCCATTCGCTCCAGTCACAGGCAGCAGAGAACTGGAAGGAAAGGCGGCCAAATGAGATGTTGGCTTTAGGGATGATCAGTGAGATATACCTGCTGGAGCGCGTGCTATGGGTGGGTGTTTCCATCGTGACCTGTGAACTGAGATAGGGCGGAGCTTTACCTAGCATGGGCTTGTAGATGACCTGGAGTCAGTGGATCTGGCGACGAATATGTAGTGAGGGCCAGCCGACTAGAGCATACAGGTCGCAGTGGTGGGTGGTGTAAGGTGCTTTAGTAACAAAGCGGATGGCACTGTGATAAACTGCATCCAGTTTGCTGAGTAGAGTGTTGGAAGCAATTTTGTAGATGACATCGTCGAAGTCAAGGATCGGTAGGATAGTCAGTTTTACTAGGGTAAGTTTGGCGGCGTGAGTGAAGGGGGCTTTGTTGCGAAATAGAAAGCCGATTCTATATTTGATTTTGGATTGGAGATGTTTGATATGAGTCTGGAAGGAGAGTTTACAGTCTAGCCAGACACCTAGGTACTTATAGATGTCCACATATTCTAGGTTGGTACCATCCAGGGTGGTGATGCTAGTCGGGCGTGTGGGTGCAGGCAGCGAACGGTTGAAAAGCATGCATTTGGTTTTACTAGCGTTTAAGAGCAGTTGGAGGCCTTGGAAGGAGTGTTGTATGGCATTGAAGCTCGTTTGGAGGTTAGATAGCACAATGTCCAAGGAAGAGCCAGAAGTATACAGAATGGTGTCGTCTGCGTAGAGGTGGATAAGGGAATCGCCCGCAGCAAGAGCAACATCATTGATATATACAGAGAAAAGAGTCGGCCCGAGAATTGAACCCTGTGGCGGCCCCATAGAGACTGCCAGAGGATCGGACAACATGCCCTCCGATTTGACACACTGAACTCTGTCTGTAAAGTAGTTGGAGAACCAGGCAAGGCAGTCATTAGAAAAACCGAGGCTACTGAGTCTGCCGATAAGAATATGGTGATTGACAGAGTCGAAAGCCTTGGCCAGGTCGATGAAGACGGCTGCATAGTATTGTCTTTTATCGTTGGCGGTTGTGATGTCGTTTAGGACCTTGAGCGTGGTTGAGGTACACCCATGACCAGCTTGGAAACCAGATTGCATAGTGGAGAAGGTACGGTGGGATTCGAAATGGTCGGTGATCTGTTTGTTAACTTGGCTTTCGAAGATTTTAGAAAAGCAGGGCAGGATGTATATAGGTGCTACAGGATGCAAATTTATGTTTGAAAAAGCTAGCCTTCGCTTTCCTAACTGACTGTGTATATTGGTTCCTGACGTCCTTAAAAAGTTGCATATCGTGGGGGCTATTCGATGCTAATGCAGAATGCAACAGGATGTTTTTGTGCTGGTCAAGGGCAGTCAAGTTTGGGGTGAACCAAGGGATATATCCGTGATCAATAAGATCCTGGTTTAAGACAACAGAGGTGTATTTAGAGGGCAAGTTGGTCAGGATGATATCTAATAGGGTGCCCATGGTTACGGATTTAGGGTTGTACCTGGTAGGTTCATTGGTCAGGGAGGTGACCAAGAACCCGATGGTCACTCTGACAGAGCTCCAGAGTTCCTGTGTGGAAATGGTTGAACCTTGCAGAAGGACAACCATCTTTGCAGCACTCCACCAATCAGGCCTTTATGGTAGAAACCATCAGAAACAAGATTCTCTGGTTGAACTCTTTGGCGTGGATACCAAGTGTCATGTCTGGTGGAAAGCTGGAAGCATATTGGTGGCAGTTTCATTCTGCAGAGATGTTTTTCAGAGGTTGGGACTGGGAGAGTAGATTAGGATTGAGGCAAAGATGAACGGAGCGAAGTACAGAGAGTTCCTTGATGAAAACCTGCTCCAGAGTGCTCAGGACCTCAGACTGAGTTGATGGTTCATCTTCCAACAGGACAACGACCCTGAGCGCAGAGCCAAGGCAACGCAGGAGTGGCTTCGGGACAAGTTTCTGAATGTCCTTGAATGGCCCAGCCAGAGCCCGGACCTGAACCCGATTGAACATCTCTGGAGAGACCTAAAAATAGCTGTGCAGTGGCACATCCAACCTGACAGAGCTTAAGAGGATCTGCACAGAAGAATGGGATAAACTCCACAAATATTGGTGTGCTAAGCTTGTAGCGTCACACCCAAGAAGACTCAATGCTGTAATTGCTGCCAAAGGTGCATCAACAAAGTACTGAGTAAAGGTTCTGAAGTGAAGTTTTTAAAAATACACTTGCTAAAAAAAAAACATTTTTTGTTTTGTCATTATGGCGTGTTGTGTGTAGATTAATAATAATAATTTAACCCATTTTGGAATAAGGCTGTAACGTAACAAAATGTGGGAAAAGTCAAGGTGCCCGAAGAATGTACAGTGCATTCAGACAGTTAACAACCTAGCTTGTGAACAAAACAATGTTTGCGTTTCAACTGCTTGGGAAGAGAAGACACTGCTTCTACTAGTCAGACTCAATCTCACAGGCACAAATGTGACTCGAGTGTCGTTACCACGGTAGTGTTTTAAATAAGTTTTGTTTAACTTCATAACATACAACGTGTGTGAGGAATCGGCACAATAGTCCTTATACACAGAGGATCATGAAATGATGTTCAGGCAAAAGATTCTTAATAGGAAACAAATACTTGAATAGCCTATGATGCTCAGAAATTATTTTTTAGATAACCATACCCTGTGTTAATTCTGGAGAAATCAGAACATTCACAAACTGTAGTAGAAACAGTATCAGTTGCCGGTATTTATCATCATTCTGAACCAAATCACTAAATATCAATGGCATAATTGCAGAGAAGATTTAGATCCAAAGCATTGCTTGCATCATCCAATTTGACTGCAGGTGGACGATTCCTTCTTTCTGTGTAACCATAGTAAATCACTGTATTCTATCAAAAATGTATTTGGCATTCACAAAGTTAACTTACTGTAGCATGTACAAGCTGTGCAACTCATGCAATAATATCAACAGGTAAGTTGTCAACTGTGTTAAAGTACTGCAGAGAGTTTAATAAACAAGAATGTTTCACACCGAAAACATGATTTGACTGTATAGTTCACAGAACACGGTTTGAAAATCCCCCTTCTCAGTGAGGCAAAATCAACATCAATACCAGGCACTAAATGATTCTACAAAACCAAAAAGAGGCAATGTATAACAAGATTATCACCAGTAACTTGGACAATACTGCCATGAACACGACCATCAAACATAGAAACTTAAATTCACTCAGTTTCAAGCACTTTCAGTATGGCATCAAATCTAGCAATGCACAATATAAATCGGTGAACATATCGGAATCGGCCAATATTAGCTAAAAATGGCAACATCGGTATCGGCCCGATGTCTAGTTTAACGCCGATGTGCAAAACCATTGTCAAAGCTGACGTGCATACATATATAACGTGACGTAACGACGGCAGGTAAAATTTTGCACAACACGTGCAACACAGCATTCCTAACCTTGCCCACAATATCTGCTGTGTGGATCGAGCATCAACAAGTCGAGCAGTCATTTGAAAGTAAGAACTCAAAGGCGAAATCCATAAACGCCAAGATAATGGAATTCATTGCCCTTGACAGTCAACCGTTCTCTGTCGTGGGTGATGTTGGCTTTCACAACTGGTCGATCACTGGTACACACTAACGTTACCAAGTGCGCTATTTTTCAGATGTTGCTCTACCGGAGTTACAAAGTAATAGCATCACTGCTATTAGCTTCATGACATACTATGGAATGCCGTTTGGGTCTTTGTGTGTCAAAAACGATACATACAATAACCACTATTTGACGTGTTAAAAACAGTAAGCTTATAATTTGACACATCAAATAATTATATTATAGAACGCTGTGTTTTCTGAATGCAAGCCAAGCGCCACCATTACTACCAGTAGCACTGTCAAAGCTGTACAAAAAAAGTCTGCAAACAAGCAAACACCGGCCACGAACAATGTGTTTACAATACCGCGTTGGTAATAAAGCACTATTTGTTCGACCGCAACTTCTGGGGTGACTGCAGTTATTTTCATTTTTCTTAGCAATGATTTAGGAATCCTTGTGAGTAGGTATAAGCTAGGTAGCCACTTGTGGTTTGCCTAATGAAATTGAACTTCAGTTCATGAAAATAAATAGCTAGCCAGCTCTTTAACACTGTTACCCTAAGCTAACGTTGTAAGTAGCCAGCTGGCTTCATCTGGCTAGTAAGGTTCGACCGGACCAGACGATGTGTTGTGAAGCTAGCCACAATAAGGATTGTGGCTAGCAACTGTGAAGAGTTTACGCAAATATTAGATTTGTAGCTCTTATCGCGGGACTCTGACTGTGTGAAATCACCTCCCCAGTCAGTCTGTTGTGTATATTGACATTCATATTGCACTGTTCAGCTTTTTTTAAGGATTGGGGATCAATGAAATGGGTTATCAGTCTACTCAATACCCAAGATATTTTTTACCAACGTCCTCCTCATGTTTGTCCTCAGACTCAAACATCCACGCAGTATTGTTTTTCATCGCGAATTGTGTTCAATACACATAGGTTGACAATAAATGTGGTTCAATTCAGTTGTTTCAGAGTCCTGCAATAAGAGCTACGACGCTAATGTTCTCTGGGTGTCACTGAGTAGACTGAGCCCATGTCATTGATCCACAATCCATAAAGTATGCCCCCAATGCAATTCTAAAGTATAATACATTCAGTGTGATTTTAGAATGGCCTTTTATTGCCCCCAAAGTGCACCTGTGTAATGATCGTGCTGTTTAATCGGGCTTCTTGATATGCCACACCTGTCAGATGGATGGATTAACTTGGCAAAGGAGAAATTATCACTAACAGGAATGTAAACTAATTTGTGCACAACATTTGTGAGAAATAAGCTTTTTGTGTGTATTAACTGTCACTTCCGAGTTGACACACACACACCTATTTCATGTCATACCTCTAACGGAGAGGAATAGGCTACAAAATAAAATAAATAATGCATATGAAGTGAAAAATATTGCCACCCTAAATTTAAATGGGTGAAGTTCCCATTTAACATTAACATTAGGATGGCTGTGAAACTCACAATCAAATGAAACTGACAAAATCCACTTTAACTGAGAAATGAATATTTTATAACGGCAGTGGTAAAAGACAATTCAATTTGAATGTCCAACTTCAAAGCTTACCTTCAGTTTGACATTGTTGGATCTGAGAAGCGATAAAGAAAGATACATTGATTCAATTATTCAAACAAGTCAAGTTCTGGTGATGAGTTTTGGAAGACAGGCTAACATGAACATGTAATCCATAACCATAACTGTATGAGATGAACTCTACAGCACAACATTACTCAACCTGATTTGTGATTCACAAATTGGCCTCCCGCCAACTTCACTCAAACAGACAAATTAGTTCAGTACTGTGAACCGAATTAAATTTACAAGAATAACAAAAATAGTCGAAACAACTCATTTCAAATAAAGCAGCAATGAGGGTCCACATGTGACCTTGTTTCAAAACTCCATCCCCTGGCAGAATCCATCAAACTCCCTTCTAGGAGTTAGTCTAGGTCTACCATTAATTTAAATGCTTTGATTCTCGTTGGTGAATTGACAAATGTTTATGTCAGGCTATTACCACCCTACTGCATGACTATAGAAAGTGGACGGATTAAGAACTGATTAAGTAACATAGCTAGGCAACAAATCTTTAAGTCTAACAACTTCATATGAAGGAGCGGAGCAGCTCTGCCAAAGTCTGTTTCCATCCATGCAGCAACACGCACTGATCTACTGCAACAAAGCAATATTGTCAACAAAAGCAGTGGAGAGCTGCCATCTCGAGAATTACAGTAATTCAACTACGAGGGTGAGGCGGAGCATCGTTTTTCCCCCCCTCTGCACACGGCTCAAATTATCACATTAGAAAGAAGACATATTTTTGGGCATGGCTCCATTTCCCTCCAATTGATTTCTTAATGTTTCCTCGTCGCTAGCTAATGGTACAGGTAACGAACGCTAACCCCATTCCGTAGAAATGTGCGCAACCGTGACATTCAAACGAGGCTGCAAAGAAAACTAATGGGACTGTAGCGACTGTGTTGACATCAAAATCTGGGGTGTGAACTACGTTTCTATTCAAGCGTTGATTGACATGGTAATGGCTCTATAGCATTGGAGAAAGTTGAAAAACCTGACCCCTCCGACACTGTACGTTACATCGTGACGTGTCATGGCATAACGTACAGCACGCATAAAGCAACTAATTCTGTCTTACTGCCTCTCTCCACCAGGTGCAGTACTTCTCTCACCGTTTAAAAACAAGAGAGGGACAGGGACAGGGTAAGGGGGATACCTAATCATTTTTTTGCGTCATCACTGCAAGCTATTATGACTCTCAAAAGCCGCTGTTTTCTTCTGGAGATCACTTTAGCACCGCCCTAAAAACCTGATTCAAATTTGACACAAACCTTCAAATAGGTTTGTAATGACACATTATACAAACTCTTTAATGTTTTATTTACATTTTACAGGCGACAAGGTGATATGTTGGACAGATCGAGTGAAAAAAGCAGTTTCCCCACACGACATCTCTCCTTCTCACTATCACGCAATAGGTTTCTCTTCCCCACCCGCCATTTTTAAAAAGACCAGACGGGGCTCATTGCCTTCTTGAATCATGCAGAGATGGGCATTGTGAAGGTCTCGTCATTGATTTTGTTGGAAAGGGGAGAAATTGTGCTTTACAATGGTATTGATATTACAGTTGATCTCGAAGTATTACGTTTTTTTGTGCGCTCAAATAAGGTCAATTGTACGGACCAGCGCGATGTACAAAAGTGAATTAGTTCACGTTACTGTTATGGCTTTCTCTTCAAATGGGACAGCCACCAACGGCTGTTCCAACACCCCCGTGCAATCAATACCCACGAGTTCACCATCAAAGTCCTAACTTTACTGGCTAATGACTAATGACTCAAACAATGAAATGCAAGCAATGTACACTTCCTCACAGCCCCCCACTGAATGATTAGTTAACATTGTAAATGAACCAACAGAATTTAGCAGATAAATTACCTCAAAGACAGCCAGATAAACTGAAATGACAAAGAAAATGGCCACATCATGCCTGGGAAAACTCACCCTGATGTTGCGTTAGCTAGCAAGCCAGTCACTGACTTGAAATTATTGCAGAAATAATTAAATTAACTAGCTAGCCAATGCTATTATGCAAGTTGTATATAATTACTCACCTTTGTCAGATTAGTCCGCCACATAAAAGGAGCTGGAATGTAAATAACAAACAATGGCAAGGTATTCTTGGCTAGTTAGCTTACTTGTCCAACAAAGCATAGAAACTGGTGGGTAGTCATCTGCAACGAGCTGTTCTAGATAGCTGTTGCTGCCGTTTGTCAAGGTTGAAGATAAGAGATTGGTAGAATTCATCATTGTCTAATTGACGGTAGGCTTCTGTCACATATGTCTTTACTCCACACTGCTGCAGCGCCACCTTTGTCTGCTTTTTTAACCACAATCCGTTCATTTTGTGTAATGATTCAACTGCATCCCTCTCTGTGAAATGAACGGACTGTGGTTAAAAAAGCAGACAAAGGTGGCGCTACAGTAGGTGTTGCAAGGTGTTCTACATTGGACGGAGAAAGAGACGCCTTGAAGACCGCTTAGCGGAACACAAGTATGGCATATGGGTAGGCAATGAAGACTACCCCATTGCAAGGCACTACAAGTCCTTACACAATGGTAACCCTGCCACCCTACAAGCTATGGGTATTGATCATATTCCGGCCTCTATTAGAAAAGGGGACCATGACAGTTAAACCAAAGGGAAAGTTTTTGGATTTACAAACTACAGGCCACGACATACCAATGGTTTAAATGAAGGTATGGATTTCTCACCCTTCCTGTAGGTTCGTGATAGGTCCATTTGCTGTCATCTAGTGGACAATTTGCTCAATTGTTGTTCATGTTTTGCTGTGTTCTAGTGTACTATGGAATATATTGCTTTCTTTTTCTTGACACTTCTCCCAGTCATATATTAGTTGTATTTTTATGATAACATAGCTACAGTATTTGACTTTTTAATATGTATAGTATTGCATACTAGGTGTGTCCAATCAATTTTGTAACCACCTCTTCTAATTAGGGCTAATTGGAAAAGCTGTTCAAAAGAGGACATTGTATTATTTCTTTGTACTCCCTGACGAAAGCCATGCAGCCGAAACGCGTCGGATTTTTAAAACTTTGTTTCTATTGAACATGCCATACAAATAAAGGCATTTTCATTAATTATATGAAGAGTGCCTTGGTCCTCCATTCTGTTTTTTAATTTATTTTATTTAACTAGGCAAGTCAGTTAAGAACAAATTCTTATTTTCAATGACGGCCTAGGAACAGTGGGTTAACTGCCTGTTCAGGGGCAGAACGCCAGATTTGTACCTTGTCAGCTCGGGGTTTAAACTTGCAACCTTCCGGTTACTAGTCCAATGCTCTAACCACTAGGCTATCCTGCCGCCCGTTTGTTTGAAAATGCAGTAAAATTTGATAAAATATAAAAAATAAAAAATAATTTTACACCTTTTGGGACTCTGAAGGAGCACAGACACATGCGTACACACTTCTTCTTCTATGAGGTTGCAATTTGTTGCATTACCGCCACCTACTAGACCGGAGTACTACTCCCTTATACTTTACTTGAAAAAGAAAAATGTACTAAATAAATACCCTTCCATCTAATACTATACTCACTCATTTCAAAATGATATCAAATAAAATTAACACCACCCTACTCCACTAATTAAATATATTTATTCATACCACATGCCATCACCCTGAAAGGATGGGACATCACCAATTAACACATCCTGTAACTCTTCTGCTGTCAAGTCCCTAACACCCAAATACCTCTCTGCAACTGCCACCAGAACGTCAATCTTCTGACACTTCCATTCCTGCAGTACAATTAATAACCATTTCTATAAATGCTAAAAAAACATTCTTAGTGAAACTTATTTAACTTTTTGGCCTATCCCTCAGTACTGGTATGTCTCTACTACTCTCACCACTCCTCCCCCTTAACCCATCTTCCTCTACTTTCTTCACTGCCTCAGCATATGACAACTTCTGCTCAACACTAACCCAGGAAACCCCAATCTGCCTCTCTTGCAATGGACATTTCTGATCCTCAGCTCCATGGGCACCACTACAATTAGTATTATTATTATACAATTATTATTATTTACATACACTAGGTTGACTGTACCTTTTTTGTGCCTTTTTTGGAAAATTCCAGAAAGTGATGTCAGGGCTTTAGAAGCTTCTGATAAATTATCCTAAGTCATTTGAGTCAATTGGAGGTGTACTGTGGATGTATTTCAAGGCCTAACTTCAAACTCAGTGGCTCTTTGTTTTGACATCATGGGAAATCTAAAGTAATCAGTGAAGAACTCAGAAAATAAATTGTAGACCTCCACAAGTCTGGTTCATCCTTGGGAGCAATTTCCAAACACCTGAAGGTACCACGTTCATCTGTACAAACAATAGTACGCAAGTATAAAAACCATGGGACCACGCAGCCATCATTCCGCTCAGGAAGGAGACGCGTTTTTTCTCCTAGAAATGAACGTACTTTGGTGCGAAAAGTGCAAATCAATCCCAGAACAACAGCAAAGGACCTTGTGAAGATGCTGGAGGAAACACGTACAAAAGTATCTATATCCACAGTAAAACAAGTCCTATATCGACGTAACCGCTCAGCAAAGAAGAAGCCACTGCTCCAAAACCGCCATAAAAAAGCCATACTATGGTTTGCAACTGCACATGGGGGCAAAGATCATACTTTTTGGAGAAATGTCCTCTGGTCTGATGAAGCAAAAATAGAACTGTTTGGCCATAATGACCATCATTATGTTTGGAGGAAAAAGGGGGAGGCTTGCAAGCCGAAGAACACCATCCCGACCGTGAATCACGGTGGTGGCAGCATCATGTTGCCACCACTTTGGTGCTTTGTTGCAGGAGGGACTGGTGCACTTCACAAAATAGATGGCTTCATGAGGGAGGAAAATTATGTGGATATATTGAAGCAACACCAGTCTCAATACATCAGTCAGGAAGTTAAAGCTTGTTCGCAAATGGGTCTTCCAAATGGACAATGACCCCAAGCAAACTTCCAAAGTTTTGGCAAAATGGCTTAAGGACAACAAAGTCAAGCTATTGGAGTGGCCATCAATCACAAAGCCCTGACCTCAATCCTATTGAAAATTTGTGGGCAGAACTGAAAAAGCGTGTGCGAGCATGGAGGCCTTACAAACCTGACTCAGTTACACCAGCTCTGTTAGGAGGAATGGGCAAAAATTCACCCAACTTATTGTGGGAAGCTTGTGGAAGGCAACCCGAAACGTTTGAACCAAGTTAAACAAGGCAATGGCAATGCTACCAAATTCTAATTGTGTGTATGTAAACTTCTGACCCACTGGGAATGTGATGAAAAAAATAAAAGCTGAAATAAATCACTCTCTCTACTATTATTCTGACATTTCACATTCTTAAAATAAAGTGGTGATCCTAACTGACCTAAGAAAGGGAATTTTTACTAGGATTAAATGTCAGAAATTGTGAAAGTTTAAATATATTTGGCTAAGGTGTATGTAAACTTCTGACTTCAACTATATATATCCTAACTTCATGCATACACACACGATAACATACGCACTATGTACTCATGTATTTTCTATTGTGGATGTGTGGTAGTGGTGGAGTAGTGGCATGAGGGCACACAGTGTGTTGTGAAATCTGTGAATGTATTGTAATGTTTTAGATATTGTGTAACAGCCTTAATTTTGCTGGACCTCAGGAAGAGTAGATGCTACCTTGGCAGCAGCTGAGGGAAATCCATAATAAATGCAAATAGCATCGATGAGAAAGGAAATCTTGAAGGCATCAAATAAAATTCATGGGTGAAGTTATGTTTCTTACACTAATTAAAGTAAAAAAATACACCTAGCACTTGACTACAGTAATCAACTGCTACACTAGGGTGTCGTTTGGCACTTGCATGTTGTTCCATCAAATCTAAGGCCTTTTGACACTGCACATTTAACACTGGTGATTTTACGGTGAATGCTCATCCGTTGTTTTGTAGGTGTAATTTATTATTCTTTTTTGAATTTTACCCCTTTTTCTCCCCAATTTCGTGGTATCCAATTTTTTAGTAGCTACTATTTTGTCTCATCGCTACAACTTCCGTACGGGCTCGGGAGAGACGAAGGTTGAAAGTCACGCGTCCTCCGATACACAACCCAACCAAGCCGCACTTAACACAGCGCCATCCAACCTGGAAGCCAGCCGCACCAATCTGTCGGAGGAAACACCATGCACCTGGCAACCTTGGTTAGCGCGCACTGCGCCCGGCCCGCCACAGGAGTCGCTGGTGCGCAATGAGACAAGGATTTCCCTACCGGCCTAACCCGGACAACACTAGGCCAACAGACCTCCAGGTCGAAAACAGAGCCTGGGCCCGAACCCAGAGTCTCTGGTGGCGCAGCAGTACAGCGCCCTTAACCACTGCGCCACCCGGGAGGCCCCTGTTGGTGTAATTTTAGCAAAGAAAAAAAATCTGGGTGGATGGTGGACCAAAAAGTGAATTTTATGTCCTGATCACAACACTCGCACGCACACCTACACCATAATGAAAATGGATCCATTTGCAAATATACATTTTTACAATGTAAAAGGATTAGGATTAGGATCCAACAACAAAACCTATCCATATCAGAACCTATGATGATTATTCAGTGGCCCTGCATAGTCCCTTTCACTGGTTTGCAGACACCGACAAAGTGTACAGTAGTTTGTCAGCTGTGGGTAATCGGGACTGACACATTCTTGAGCAAATCACTGAATTCCGTTGCAACTCTGAGTACTACTTACTCCCTTGCACGTCGCGACTGGCAGGCTATGCTTTATTCACTTGTAAACATCGGCTACATGTATTCGGGCATGTAGTTCATGTGAGCGCGAGGCTCCTCCAGCTGCAAGACCCTCCTTCATTCTCGCACCGCAGCCCAGTCTGCCCAACCGAGCAGACTGAATAACAAATTACCTTTCTCTCAATCCAAAGGATTTGTATTCTTTGAATTCGCGTACTGTAGGCGACGAGCGCTCACCATCCTCTGCTGTACGGGACTGTGGACAATGTTTCTCTTGCAGTATAGAGGTAAGGTCTAACTTGTATTGATTTTGTTACAGTATTACATTAAGCTACCTCTTGTCTGCTCTGCTCTCACCGTTATGTACTAGGCTATGTCTGGAGCGTTTTACGACTTTCTGTATTTATGGCTATATTCTCAATAAGAATGAATGAATGCACGTTGTTTTATACTCATTTCGAGGACGACTTGATTACAGCAGGTACAGTATATTACTGACAGAAACAACATGTGAAAATCTCAACGAAAGTGACCGACAGTGACCAAGCAGATGTGTCCGCGTCACTTGTATTTTATTCACAAATTTATGTAGTTGAATGGTGTAACCATTATTGTACAATGACTATTGATATCATGTAGCATATGTTTTACAATGCATTTGAGTACAGTTGACAAGCGTCCTCCCAAACGCCTTATTATCTTTGGAACTTTAATGAAATATAATACGGGGTGACCTTTATCTGCTCGGTTCCGTTATTGTTTTGCCTAATACTATGTTTTCTTGTTTCATTAGTTAATGACCATGGCTGCTTTTTAAATCTTGTAATTAATGTCACCAGTAGCTAACTAAAAATGTGATATTTGGAGAATATTGATGCCATTGCGCACAATGTAGTTGAATCAACTACATTGTGCATGCTATTATGACATTTTCGTCATGAAATCCAATTTGGTAGCTATTTCATCTGATCTGTCACAAAAAAAATGGAATGTTCCCCTGTTCTCAGATATGGGGTGTAGGGCTTTCATGAAGGAAATTGGCTCACATCGTATGAGTATCTTTGCAGTCTGGCGTTTCAGATCTTCTTCTCATTTATTCACAAATGTATCTGTGATACATAATGGCTCTGAGTAAATTTACATTTTCTCACAGTCACATTACCGGGCAGGATATTGAGACTTCAAATGAACCTGGTTAATCTGCTTTACTCCTGCACTCTGACTCTGCTGCTCATCTTTTTTTGTGATTTTTTTTAAAACCACTTTTTTTTAAAAAACCACCCAGTTTTGTGGTTTCCAATCGGTAGTTACAGTCTTGTCCCATCATTGCATCTACCATATGGACTCGGGTAGAGGCAAATGTCGAGAACCATGCGCCCTCTGAAACACAATCAGCTGAGCCACACTGCCCGCTTAACCAGAAAGCCAGCTGCACCAATGTGTTGGAGGAAACGGCATACACCCACCCCAGGAAACGCTAGAGCGCGATGGGACAAGAACATCCCCGAAGCCTCCCCGAACCTGGACAACACTGGGCCAATTGTGCACCGCCCAATGGGTCTTCTGCTCAGGTGCCGGATGCGACAGAGCCTAGACTCGAACCAGGATCTCTAGTGGCACAGCTAACACTGCTATGCAGTGCCTTAGACCGCTGCGCCACTTGGGAGGCCTTGCTCTCATCTTTTTGTGTCTGTTATTTTTGACCATGGAGAATTTGCCCCCAAATCAGAGATAAGTGTTAAGCCTACAGTATGAATTATGAAAAGGCAACACAGCTATGTATTTTCTGTAGGGGAATGTAGTGGATTTATACTGTGCATTAGGTATGAGGTTACCCCCCCCCCCCCCGCCCCAAGTCATTGGCTTAACATGAAATAAGCAATATTTTGTTGCTCTGTGCCATACTATTTTTCAGCTATTGCAGGGGACAATTCCTTGCCCTGGAATCCCCGCCCAGGCAACTGGCGACCCCCATTATCTTAGAAAAACCAGTGAATGATAATGGCAAGGTACAAGTACTTTAAAATTAATAGATTTGGTAAATAGTTTTTCATTATTTTGACCTCCTCACATGATATACTGAACAGAAATATAAGCTCCTACATGCAACAATTTCAAGATTTTACTGAGTTACAGTTCACACAAGAAAATCAGTCAATTGAAATAAATTCATTAGGCCCTAATCTATAGATTTCACATGACTGGGCAGGGGCACACCCACTGGGGAGCCAGGCCCAGCCAATCAGAATTAGTTTTTCCCAACTAAAGGGCTTTATTACAGTCCGAAATACTCCTCAGTTTCTCCTCAGAAATTAACATACAATTCTCTATCAACAGCTCTGGTGGACATTCCTGCCATCAGCATGCCAGTTGCATGCTCCCTCAAAACTTGAGACATCTGTGGCATTGTGTTGTGCCTTTTTCAAGTGCATTTTATTGTCCCCAGCACAAGGTGCACCTGTGCAATGATCATGCTGTTTTAATCGGTCTTCTTGATATGTCACACCTGTCAGATAGATGAATTATCTGGCAAAAGAGAAATTCTCACTAACAGGAATGTAAACTAATTTGGGCACAAAATTTGAGAGAAATAATATTTTTTTTGCGTATTAACTGTCACTTCTGAGTCAACACACACACGCACCTATTTCATGCCTCACCTCTAACAGAGAGGAATATGCTACAAAAAAATATTTGGCTCAAATGTATTTTGTCAGGATTCCTCTTATCCCTCCCGTAGCATTCAAGCTCTAGCTAGTGGTCCTTTTTAGCAGTCTTTTATTTTGTATTTGTTGTGCTATTGTATCATCTCGATAGGAGAAAGGTTGACATCGCCCAACCCTAATTGGAAGAAATGTAAACTCTAACAGAGCCTATTCACTAGAAAGGTAACTCAGAACCAGGGCTGTGATGTTGAAAGGATTTTGGGTAAAGATTGTCATTTAAATGGCCACATTTGCTTAATGCTTTGAGTCATCTTGGGGATATCAGAATCAGCTTTGTACATCTGGATTTGGGGATTTTCTCCCATTCTTCCTTTCAGTCTTTACACAGATTTTCAATGGGATTCAAGTCTGGATCACTAGAGGTGGCCCAACCACTAGAGGACTTTCACATTCTTGTTCTGAAGATTTTCCAGCCTTGCTTTGGCTGAATGCTTGTGGTCATTATCCTGTTGGAACGTAAATCTTTGCCCCAGTCTAAGGTCTTTTGCACCTTGAAGCAGATTCCCCATCAAGGATTTGTTTGAAATTGTGTGGAAAACATGGTCATTGTGGATATTGTTTCAAAGCCAAAAAAACTAAATTAAAATAATAATTTTGCCGTAAACTATCTGTTACACTCCAAATGTATTATACATTAATCTGGGAGTGAACGTATAGGCCTAGGTGATGCTTTTGGTTCATTGATTGTTCAGGGCGGCTTACAGTTTTTATTTATATATTTTCATGATTATTAAATAGGCCGACGTTACCGTTTTAGCTACAAAATATCTCACCAATGTGCATTTCCATCTCCTCTCTCTCCTTCATTCCTTTCTCAAGTGCGCAGAGATGGGGACTGACAACAGTTTAACTAAATATGTTTTTTTGTGTAAACATGTTACTATCAATGTTTCGTAACAGATTACACTTAGTTTCTCAAATGAAGCACTGCAGGAACCGGGTTGGAGAGCCCATGGCATACAGAGTTTGGGTGGAATATCACCTGTTGAGCAGTGAGAGGCTGAAATGCTCCTCAAACAGTGGTTGATACGTGAAGTGAAACAAGTGCTCTTATAAGCCCAGACATTTTTATATGCAATCCGGTGTGAAAGCTTAGGTTTTGATTGTTGCAACTAAAAAGAAGAGGATCCCAGCTGCTACTATATTTATTTGTCATCTGCTCTGCTATAAAGCCGGAGTAGCCAACCATGCATGATTTAGCAACAAACTGCGGGAAAGTGGCCTCCATTCGCTATTCGAGTGCATAAACGGATGATACAGTTGAAATCAAATCAAATCAAATTTATTTATATAGCCCTTCGTACATCAGCTGATATCTCAAAGTGCTGTACAGAAACCCAGCCTAAAACCCCAAACAGCAAGCAATGCAGGTGTAGAAGCACGGTGGCTAGGAAAAACTCCCTAGAAAGGCCAAAACCTAGGAAGAAACCTAGAGAGGAACCAGGCTATGTGGGGTGGCCAGTCCTCTTCTGGCTGTGCCGGGTGGAGATTATAACAGAACATGGCCAAGATGTTCAAATGTTCATAAATGACCAGCATGGTCGAATAATATTAAGGCAGAACAGTTGAAACTGGAGCAGCAGCACAGCCAGGTGGACTGGGGACAGCAAGGAGTCATCATGTCAGGTATTCCTGGGGCATGGTCCTAGGGCTCAGGTCCTCCGAGAGAGAGAAAGAAAGAGAGAATTAGAGAGAGCATATGTGGGATGGCCAGTCCTCTTCTGGCTGTGCCGGGTGGAGATTATAACAGAACATGGCCAAGATGTTCAAATGTTCATAAATGACCAGCATGGTCGAATAATATTAAGGCAGAACAGTTGAAACTGGAGCAGCAGCACAGCCAGGTGGACTGGGGACAGCAAGGAGTCATCATGTCAGGTAGTCCTGGGGCATGGTCCTAGGGCTCAGGTCCTCCGAGAGAGAGAAAGAGAGAAGGAGAGAATTAGAGAACGCACACCTAGATTCACACAGGACACCGAATAGGACAGGAGAAGTACTCCAGATATAACAAACTGACCCTAGCCCCCCGACACATAAACTACTACTGCAGCATAAATACTGGAGGCTGAACCAGGAGGGGTCAGGAGACACTGTGGCCCATTCCGAGGACACCCCCGGACAGGGCCAAACAGGAAGGATATAACCCCACCCACTTTGCCAAAGCACAGCCCCCTTACCACTAGAGGGATATCTTCAACCACCAACTTACCATCCTGAGACAAGGCTGAGTATAGCCCACAAAGGGACGGCATGAGAGAGCCCCAGTAAGCCAGTGACTCAGCCCCTGTAATAGGGTTAGAGGCAGAGAATCCCAGTGGAAAGAGGGGAACCGGCCAGGCAGAGACAGCAAGGGCGGTTCGTTGCTCCAGAGCCTTTCCGTTCACCCTCCCACTCCTGGGCCAGACTACACTCAATCATATGACCCACTGAAGAGATGAGTCTTCAGTAGAGACTTAAAGGTTGAGACCGAGTTTGCGTCTTTGACATGGGTAGGCAGACCGTTCCATAAAAATGGAGCTCTATAGGAGAAAGCCCTGCCTCCAGCTGTTTGCTTAAAAATTCTAGGGACAATTAGGAGGCCTGCGTCTTGTGACCGTAGCGTACGTGTAGGTATGTACGGCAGGACCAAATCAGAGAGATAGGTAGGAGCAAGCCCATGTAATGCTTTGTAGGTTAGCAGTAAAACCTTGAAATCAGCCCTTGCTTTGACAGGAAGCCAGTGTAGAGAGGCTAGCACTGGAGTAATATGATCAAATTTTTTGGTTCTAGTCAGGATTCTAGCAGCCGTATTTAGCACTAACTGAAGTTTATTTAGTGCTTTATCCGGGTAGCCGGAAAGTAGAGCATTGCAGTAGTCTAACCTGGAAGTGACAAAAGCATGGATTAATTTTTCTGCATCATTTTTGGACAGAAAGTTTCAGATTTTTGCAATGTTACGTAGATGGAAAAAAGCTGTCCTTGAAATGGTCTTGATATGTTCTTCAAAAGAGAGATCAGGGTCCAGAGTAACGCCGAGGTCCTTCACAGTTTTATTTGAGACGACTGTACAACCATTAAGATTAATTGTCAGATTCAACAGAAGATCTCTTTGTTTCTTGGGACCTAGAACAAGCATCTCTGTTTTGTCCGAGTTTAAAAGTAGAAAGTTTGCAGCCATCCACTTCCTTATGTCTGAAACACATTCTTCTAGCAAGGGCAATTTTGGGGCTTAACCATGTTTAATTGAAATGTACAGCTGTGTGTCATCCGCATAGCAGTGAAAGTTAACATTATGTTTTCGAATAACATCCCCAAGAGGTAAAATATATAGTGAAAACAATAGTGGTCCTAAAACGGAACCTTGAGGAACACCGAAATTTACATTTACAATTTTGGTAGATAAAATGAGAGCACCCCTCCAGCTAGGATGGAGTCCGTCACTCCTCAGCACGCCAGGCTTGGTCCTGTTTGTGGGTGAGTCCCAGAAAGAGGGCCAATTATCTACAAATTCTATCTTTTGGGAGGGGCAGAAAACAGTTTTCAACCAGCGATTGAGTTGTGAGACTCTGCTGTAGAGCTCATCACTCCCCCTAACTGGGAGGGGGCCAGAGACAATTACTCGATGCCGACACATCTTTCTAGCTGATTTACACGCAGAAGCCATGTTGCGCTTGGTGATCTCTGACTGTTTCATCCTAACATCGTTGGTGCCGACGTGGATAACAATATCTCTATACTCTCTACACTCGCCAGTTTTAGCTTTAGCCAGCACCATCTTCAGATTAGCCTTAACGTCGGTAGCCCTGCCCCCCGGTAAACAGTGTATGATCGCTGGATGATTCTCAAGTCTAATACTGCGGGTAATGGAGTCGCCAATGACTAGAGTTTTCAATTTGTCAGAGCTAATGGTGGGAAGCTTCGGCGTCTCAGACCCCGTAACGGGAGGAGTAGAGACCAGAGAAGACTCGGCCTCTGACTCCGACCCGCTGCTTAATGGGGAAAACCGGTTGAAAGTTTCTGTCGGCTGAATGAGCGACACCGGTTGAGCGTTCCTACAGCATTTCCTTCCAGAAACCGTGAGAAAGTTGTCCGGCTGCGGGGACTGTGCCAGGGGATTTATACTACTATCTGTACTTACTGGTGGCACAGACGCTGTTTCATCCTTTCCTACACTGAAATTACCATTGCCTAGCGATTGCGTCTGAAGCTGGGCTTGTAGCACAGCTATCCTCGCCGTAAGGCGAGTACAGCCACTGCAATTAGAAGGCATCATGTTAATGTTACTACTTAGCTTCGGCTGTTGGAGGTCCTGACGAACCACGTCCAGATAAAGCGTCCAGAGTGAAAAAGTTGAGGAGGAATGTCAGAGGTTTACATACACCGAATACATTTATACTCAGTTTATTTTAAGAATGTGAAATGTCAGAATAATAATAGAGAGAATGATTTATTTCAGCTTTTATTTCTTTCTTCACAATTCCAGTGGGTCAGAAGTTTACATACAACCAATTAGTATTTGGTAGCATTGCCTTTTAAATTGTTTAACTTGGGTCAAACGTTTTGGGTAGCCTTCAACAAGCTTCCCACAATAAGTTGGGTGAATTGGTGCCCATTCCTCCTGAAAGAGCTGGTGTAACTGGTCAGGTTTGTAGGCCTCCTTGCTCGCACACGCTTTTTCAGTTATAGGTTATAGGATTGAGGTCAGGGCTTTGTGATGGTCACTCCAATACCTTGACTTTGTTGTCCTTAAGCCATTTTGCCACAACTTTGGAAGTATGTTTGGGGTCATTATCCATTTGGAAGACCCATTTGCGACCAAGCTTCAACTCCCTGACTGATGTCTTGAGATGTTGCTTCAATATAGCCACATAGTTCTAGTTTGTGAAATGCACCAGTCCCTCCTGCAGCAAAGCACCACCACAACATGATGAAGCCACTCCGGTGCTTCACGGTTGGGATGGTGTTCTTCGGCTTGCAAGGCCCCCCCTTTTTTCTCCAAACATAACGATGGTCATTATCGCCAAACAGTTCTATTTTTGTTTCATCAGACCAGAGGACATTTCTCCAAAAAGTACGATCTTTGTACCCATGTGCAGTTGTAAACCGTAGTATGGCTTTTATAGGGCAGTTTTGGAGCAGTGGCTTCTTCCTTGCTGAGCTGCCTTTCAGGTTATGTTGATATAGAACTTGTTTTACTGTGGATATAGATACTTTTGTACCTGTTTCCTCCAGCATCTTCACAAGGTCCTTTGCTGTTGTTCTGGGATTAATTTTCACTTTCGCACCAAAGTATGTTCATCTCTAGGAGACAGAACGTGTCTCCTTCCTGAGCGGTATGATGGCTGCGTGGTCCCATGGTGTTTATACTTGCGTTCTAATGTTTGTTCAGATGAACGTGGTACCTTCAGGCGTTTGGAAATTTCTCCCAAGGATGAACCAGACTTGTGGAGGTCTACAATTTTCTTGACTGATTTCTTTAGATTTTCCCATGATGTCAAGCAAAGAGGCACTGTGTTTGAAGGTAGGCCTTGAAATACATCCACAGGTACACCTCCAATTGACTCAAATGATGTCAATTAGCCTATCAGAAGCTTCTAAAGCCATTACATTATTTTCTGGAATTTCCAAGCTGTTTAAAGGCACAGTCAACTTAGTGTATGTATACTTCTGACCCACTAGAATTGTGATACAGTGAATGATAAGTGAAATAATCTGTAAACAATTATTGGACAAATCACTTGTGTCATGCACAAACTAATGTCCTAACCGACTTGTCAAAACTATAGTTTGTTAACAAGACGTGTGGAGTGGTTGAAAAAACAGTTTTAATGACTCCAACTTAAGTGTATGTAAACTTCCGACTTAAACTGTATTTTTTCCCCAGTCCTGTTCCTGCCCATTTCATAATGGGACATTATACATCGAAACATATTTGACATTTTATTGAAGACAAAATTAATTTGAGAATAGTCTGATGTGTCTAAATATGATAACTTGATAAGAGTACAGCGTGTGTAGCTTGAGGCAAGGAACAGTGCAAGCTTTTTTTTACTTTCAAATAGCCTATAGTCACATCATGCAGTCCGTAATGGTTTGATTTCTAAGATATTCTAAGGTTTGTATCATTCACAACTAAATTTGCCAAATAACTCTAAATCTAACATATAGAATCTGTTTCAAATGATCACTTTGATGCTCAACATAGTCACTTCATTTGCGGACTCGCTCCAGAGTAGGAAAAAGATGCTTTCTATTTTATTCAGCTAGGTACAATTATATTCTTACTCTAAAATCATATACAATAAAATAATGGCGTAGGATTTATTAGCATATCTTGTCTGCTAAATGAACTAACCTACAGCCTAAGGCATGGCGCATAGCCAGATAATATACAGTAGGCCGTCTCATATTCAGTTCTTCTGAAATACATTTTCTTAATGTTTCTTTTGACCTGCTTAAAATAATGGATTTAATGGGATGTAATGGATTTATTAGACTTTTTAAAATGTAGATATTCCAAAGGTGCACACCAGAGGCTTTTAGCCTATGCATGGAGGCCTGTAGAAGCTAACATGTTTATGTTAATATAGGGTCAATTACCGTGAGAATGACAATAACCGGCTGACAAAATGTAATGTCCGCCACATTCCCTCAGAATGGATTGCGCTTTTACATATGACTTGTGTCTGATTCAGGTGAGAAAGGTCATTTAAGTTCATACCAATGATCCTGCTAATTTGTTTCACAATGTTACCCAGCCTGTTCTTACTCTTTAAGTTTAGATTTCCAAAACACTGAATGTTAAAATGGATTCAATGTCCACCCTTAAACCGCATAGTTTCCTCAGCAAGAACAAGCGCTGATTTCCCTTTGTACAGATAACATACACATTGTCCAAAAAACTCAGTGCCAAGATATTTATATTGATCAGTCGTCGCTACTGGCTCACCATCTATCAGAGTCTGCATTGTTGGCAGTGAGCCAATCTCAACCTCAAAAACCTTTCCTGCCTGGCGGAATGTTACATTTTTTACTGGACCATGACCACGGTGTGCATAAAGGAGAAACATTTGCTGGTGTCAAATCTCATATGAAAACATTATACACATTTTAAAAGCTGAGAAACAGCTGGGCTCCAGAGTGGCGCTGTGGTCTAAGGCACTTTGTCTCAGTGCTAGAGGCGTCACTACAGACAGCCTAGTTCGCATCCAGGCTTTATCACAACTGGGTGTGGTTGGGAGTCCCAAAAGGTGGCACACAATAAGCCCAGTGTCATCCGGTGTTGGACCTCATTGTAAATAATAATTGGTTCATTACTGACTTGCCTCATTAGGTAATTAAATTTCTGGAACAAAAGGTAACTGTTGACAACTGCAATGTCAACACAGTGGAAAGAAAGTGTTTTCCACCACTTCTAGGTCTTCTGCAAAACATTGTGGGAGTTGATCAACTGACATGTCAACCCTACCCATATGTCTATTGTAATCGTGGATTACACCAGGCTGGTTGACAGCCTAGGAACAGTGGGTTAACTGCCTTGTTCAGGGGCAGAATGACAGATTTGTATCTCGTCAGACTCTGGGATTTGAACCGCTCTAACCACTAGGCTACCCTGCCGCCCCAGACATGAGGACAGATTGATACACGAGTGTGTAGGTGTGGGTTATAGGGTGTCTAATTGTTGTACATGTTTTCAACATGGGTGACTCTTAAAAGAGAGCCTAAACAGCACCCTCACCTGAGAAGTAGAAATTAAAGGGAGATGGAATGGGAATTGAATAACTGCAGTTGACATAGAAAATGGCTAAATGGCTAAAAGTAAATGGAATAATACTCTTATTGCAATGTGAATGGCTCTTAAAATAGCCTTTGGTTGTGCATAGTGTAGTCTATGGTGTTGCCAGGGAACAGCACCCTCTTCAAAGAAGTAGGAGGTGAAGAACTCCCGCATACGGATTGCCTCTCTTACTGCATTGTTGGACCCCATCCTTGAAGCATCATGCAGAGCAGCAGACTTCTTCTCTGGCACACGGCGGCGAGTTGGAGATCCCCTCCTGTCCTCGTGTCCATCCTCATGAAGTTATGCAGGACACAGGTAGCCTTCACACACCTGAATTAGACTTTTACATCACCAGGTCATTGTGGATTACTAAAGTATAATATCCCTGATAACAAATCATGTTAACATTGGATTGATAGATGATAGATGATAGATGGGCACACATCAAGGATAGCGTTACAAGGATATCAAGGATAGCGTCACAAATGAATACATAAATACCACTCGAAGCTTGATGATGAGTTGATCATTTGAATCAGCTGTGTAGTGCTAAGGCAAAAACAAAAATGTGCACCCCTTTGAGTCCCCAGGACCAGGACTGAGAACCACTGCTCTTCATTGGGACCTCTTAATCTGCAGACAGGCTTTCACAGCTCTCTGTATGTGAGGTCAGAAAACCTCACAAGAAGCAGACTTCATTATAGTCAAATTACACCGCACTGAATATAATAAGTTACTATTATCTCCATCCTCACTTCTAGGGACAGGAACTACACAAGTACCTGCCCTATCCAGAATAGCCTACTCCCTCACTTTGACAGTTGGCTGCTATCCTTTCACCCTCCTCCATGGCTGTTAGCTAGCTACCTACAAATGCATTTGAAGTTTTTTTTTTTACTGTGATAAATACATCAAGATAGCTAGCTAATATGAAGTTAGCTAAGTGAATTAAATATCACCTGCTACCTATCTATACAGTATTTGAAGTTGGCTAGATAGCAAGCTAGTCAACTAGCTAGCAGCTCATTAGAGTTAGTCTTAACCATAGCTAGTTAGTGAAGGGGTTCACCTTGGGGTCATGATAGGGGCTGCACCAAATGTTTGATGTATTATAATAATTGATTATGCTTATGTTGTATTAATAGAAGGGGATGGGCTATAAGACCCCTCCCCACTACATTTATAGGGTCCTAGACTACAGATTAACAATATATATTCATTATAAGGTTTAACCTTTTGGGGAAGGGGGCAGCATTTTCACTTTTGGATGAATTGCGTGCCCAAACTGAACCGCCTCCTACTCTGTCCCAAATGCTAATATATGCATATTATTATTAGTATTGGATAGAAAACACTCTGACGTTTCTAAAACTGTTTGAATGATGTATGTGAGTATAACAGAACTCATATGGCAGGCAAAACCCTGAGAGGAAATCCAAACAGGAAGTGAGAAGTCGAATTTCAAAACAATGCCTATTTAAATCCCTGATAGTTATGGATGTGCTTGCACTTCCTAGGGCTTCCACTAGATGTCACTGTCTTTAGAACCTGTTTTGAGGATTCTACTATAAAGGAGGGGCTCATACGAGCTACTTGAGTGAGTGGTCTGGCAGAGAGCCTCGGTCTCATGACGCGCGCTCCCGAGAGAGTTAGCTCCCGTTCCAATGCTTTTCTTCAGACAATTAAATTCTCCAGTTGGAACCTTATTGATGATATACTGTATGTTAAAAACACCCTAAAGATTGACTGCAGACATGTTTTGACTTGTTTCTACAACCTATAAAGGAACTCTTTGAGTTTGTCATGGAGGAAATGGTCGCGCCTCATAAAGATGGATTACTGGGCTGAACACGCTAACAACAAGTGGCTAAATGATGGGCTTTATAGAACTTTATGGAACAAATCAGTCATTTATTGTCGAAACTGGGATTCCTGGGAGTGCCTTCTGATGAAGATCATCAAAGGGAAGTGAATATTGATGGTGTTTTTTCTAACTAATGTTGACTCCAAGATGGCGGAGTTGTCTTTGGCTGTTTTTGGTACTGAGTGCCGTTCTTGGATTATGCTTTTTAAAGTTTAAAATAAATCTGACACTGTGGTTGCAGAGAGGATAAGTCTATCTTTAATTATGTGAATAACACTTGCATCTTTTATCATGTTTTATTATGTTTATTATGAGTATTTCTGGGAAAATCACCAGATGTTTTGGAATCAAAACATTACTGCACGTAACGCGCCAATGTAAACTGAGATTTTTGGATATAAATATGCACATTATCGAACAAAACATACATGTATTGTGTAACATGATGTCCTATGAGTGTGATCTGATGAAGATCATCAAAGGTTAGTGATTAATTTGATCGATATTTCTGCTTTTTGTGCCTGCCTACTTTGGCTGGAAAAATGGCTGTGTGTTTTTTTGACTTGGCTATGAGCTAACATAATCATATGTTGTGCTTTCGCTGTAAATAATTGTTGAAATTGGACACCATGGGTAGATTAACAAGATGTTTATCTTTCATTTGCTATACTGGACTTGTTAATGCGTGAAAGTTGCATATTTCTAAAAAATATTTTAGAATTTTGCGCGCTGCCTTTTCAGCGGAATGTTGTCGTGGGGTTCCGCTAGCGGAACACCTTACCCATCAGGTTAAAATTGTTCCAACATTCTTTTATAGTCTCTGCCTCTTATAAATAAACGGTCTGAGAGATGTGTGAGTTATTGCAGTCAAAACAGGGTGTCTGTGAGAAAGCACCTAAAGGCTAAAAGAGATTCATAGACACAGATCCCTGCAGGGGAGTGAAAGAGATAAGAGACTAGTCAGACAAACCATTATAAATCAACTTGGGGAGTGGACATTTACTGCTGAGCCTTTTAGATATAGTTTGTATAGCTGTGTATGCATGGGCTTGGTCTCATGAGTAGAAGGTAAGGATGTAGGCAGTGACATCACTAGGGGTTGACTGCAAGCATAATGAAATAATAATGACCCTTTACTATTTTGCAGAACTTACTCGGAAATATTTGTGTTATGTTCCCGTTGTCAACTTCTGTCTGCAATTGCATTAATAAATTAATGATTGATTTACTTAAAGATATTGTTTGAATGCTAAATTCACCAATAAGCAAATGATTGACAAGGAACAAGGAACGAACCCCAACATTAGCTAATAATACATATTTTTTTAAAAACATTTTCGAAAGGTATTTACTTACTTGAATAGGTTCTCCCAGCCATGTGGACAATTGGAAACAGGGCAGCAGAGTTTGTTTGTCACCAGAGTGTTTTAGAGTATAGTTAAATAGTTATATGTACCCAATTAATAACCAGACCTTCATACAAACTTGCTATGCTGAATTCTTGACGCACAATTGAATGTGATGCTATATGCTGCCATATGTTGCCACAAGCGAGTTACAATGGGCTGCCTAAGGGGCACGCAGAAATGTACCGCTATCTAGTGTACATGCACCGTTAGGCCTACTTGTAGCTAATATTTTGGTTAACGTTAGCTAGCAGTCTCAAGCCACAGAAGTAGCCAACAGTAAATGGACAGGAGGGAGTATGCCAGACCCCCCTAAAAGAGGCTTAGCCCCCCTATCCATGAATCTCTAGTGACGTCCCTGGTCAAATATATATAAGCTTCAATACAGGATTAAAATTGAATCGTACAACACCAGCTCCGACGCTTGTCAACATAAAGGCGTGAAACTATGTCAAAATGCTGTAGACACCTTACATAGAAAAAGGAATCTGGTTGATATCCCTTTCAATGGCCAATAGGGGTGCATAGGAACACAATGGTTTCAAAACATGAGTCACTTCCTGATTGGATTTGTCTTAGGCATTCACCTGCAATATCAGTTCTGTTCAACTCACAGACAATATTTTTACAGTTTTGGAAACTTTAGAGTGTTTTCTAACCTAAGCTGTCAATTATATGCATATTCTAGCATCTGGTCCTGAGAAATAGGACATTTTACTTTGGGCACGTTATTTTTCCAAAAATGAAAATAGTGCCCCCTATAGCTTCAAGAGGTTAAAACTGCATTGTTGGTTAAGCGCTTGTAAGCAAGCATTTCACTGTAAGGTGTAAACTGAGTTTAAATGTATTTGGCTAAGGTGTATGTAAACTTCCAACTTCACCTATATATATATATACACACCTGTAAAGTTTGATTTGACTTATGTTATATATATATAAAACATAAGTCACATCATATATAATATAAGTCAAATCAAACTTTACAGGTGTGTATATATATATATAGGTGAAGTTGGAAGTTTACATACACCTTAGCCAAATACATTTAAACTCAGTTTTTCACAATTCCTGACATTTAATCCTAGTAAATATTCCCTGTTTTGGGTCAGTTAGGATCACCACTTTATGTTAAGAATGTGAAATGTCAGAATAATAATAGAGAGAATGATTTATATAAGCTTTTATTTCTTTCATCACATTCCCAGTGGGTCAGAAGATTACATACACTCAATTAAGATTTGGTAGCATTGCCTTTAAATAGTTCAACTTGGGTCAAACGTTTTGGGTAGCCTTACACTAGCTTCCCACAATAAATTGGGTACATTTTTGCCCATTCTTCCTGACAGAGCTGGTGTAACTGAGTCAGGTTTGTAGGCCTCCTTGCTCGCTAACAGTTTTTTAGTTCTGCCCACAAATGTTCTATAAGCTTGAGGTCAGGGCTTTGTGAGGGCCACTCCAATACCTTGACTTTGTTGTCCTTGGAAAATTGTCCATTTGGAAGACCCAATTCGCGACCAAGATTTAACTTCCTGACTGATGTCTTGAGATGTTGCTTCATTATATCCATATAATTTTCATCCCTCATGATGCCATCTATTTTGTGAAGTGCACCAGTCCCTCCTGCAGCAAAGCACCTCCAGAACATGATGCTTCCACCCCCGTGCTTCACGGTTGGGATGGTGTTCTTTGGCATGCAAGCCTCTCCCTTTTTCCTCCAAACATAACGATGGTCATTATAGCCAAACAGTTCTATTTTTCTCCAAAAAGTACGATCTTTGTCCACATGTGCAGTTGCACACTGTAGTCTGTCTTTTTTATAGTGGTTTTGGAGCAGTGGCGTCTTCTTTGCTGAGCGGCCTTTCAGGTTATGTTGATATAGGACTCGTTTTTACTGTGGATACAGATACTTTTGTACCTGTTTCCTTCAGCATCTTCACAAGGTCCTTTGATGTTGTTCTGGGATTGATTTGCACTTCTCGCACCAAAGTAAATTCATCTCTAGGAGACAGAGTGCGTCTCCTTCCTGAGCGGTATGATGGCTGCGTGGTCCCATGCTATTTATACTTGCGTTCTAATGTACAGATGATGGTACCTTCAGGCGTTTGGAAATTGCTCCCAAGGATGAACCAGACTTGTGGAGGTCTACATGTTTTTTCTGAAGTCTTGGCTGATTTCTTTTGATTTTCCAATGATGTCAAGCAAAGAGGCACTGAGTTTGAAGGTAGGCCTTGAAACACATCCACAGCTACACCTCCAGTTGACTCAAAGGATGTCAATTAGCCTATCAGAAGATTCTGAAGCCATTACATTTTCTGGAACTTAAACTTCTGACCCACTGGAATTGTGATTCAGTGAATGATAAGTGGAATAATTACTTGCACAAAGTAGATGTCCTAACCGACTTGCCCAAACTAGTTTGTTAACAAGACATTTGTGAAGTGGTTGAAAAACAAGTTTTGCTGACTCCAACCTAACTTCCAACTTCAGCTGTATATACAGTGCCTTGCGAAAGTATTCGGCCCCCTTGAACTTTGCGACCTTTTGCCACATTTCAGGCTTCAAACATAAAGATATAAAACTGTATTTTTTTGTGAAGAATCAACAACAAGTGGGACACAATCATGAAGTGGAACGACATTTATTGGATATTTCAAACTTTTTGAACAAATCAAAAACTGAAAAATTGGGCGTGCAAAATTATTCAGCCCCTTTACTTTCAGTGCAGCAAACTCTCTCCAGAAGTTCAGTGAGGATCTCTGAATGATCCAATGTTGACCTAAATGACTAATGATGATAAATACAATCCACCTGTGTGTAATCAAGTCTCCGTATAAATGCACCTGCACTTTGATAGTCTGAGGTCCGTTAAAAGCGCAGAGAGCATCATGAAGAACAAGGAACACACCAGGCAGGTCCGAGATACTGTTGTGAAGAAGTTTAAAGCCGGATTTGGATACAAAAATATTTCCCAAGCTTTAAACATCCCAAGGAGCACTGTGCAAGCGATAATATTGAAATGGAAGGAGTATCAGACCACTGCAAATCTACCAAGACCTGGCCGTCCCTCTAAACTTTCAGCTCATACAAGGAGAAGACTGATCTGAGATGCAGCCAAGAGGCCCATGGTCACTCTGGATGAACTGCAGAGATCTACAGCTGAGGTGGGAGACTCTGTCCATAGGACAACAATCAGTCGTATATTGCACAAATCTGGCCTTTATGGAAGAGTGGCAAGAAGAAAGCAATTTCTTAAAGATATCCATAAAAAGTGTTGTTTAAAGTTTGCCACAAGCCACCTGGGAGACACACCAAACATGTGGAAGAAGGTGCTCTGGTCAGATGAAACCAAAATTGAACTTTTTGGCAACAATGCAAAACGTTATGTTTGGCGTAAAAGCAACACAGCTCATCACCCTGAACACACCATCCCCACTGTCAAACATGGTGGTGGCAGCATCATGGTTTGGGCCTGCTTTTCTTCAGCAGGGACAGGGAAGATGGTTAAAATTGATGGGAAGATGGATGGAGCCAAATACAGGACCATTCTGGAAGAAAACCTGATGGAGTCTGCAAAAGACCTGAGACTGGGACGGAGATGTGTCTTCCAACAAGACAATGATCCAAAACATAAAGCAAAATCTACAATGGAATGGTACAAAAATAAACATATCCAGGTGTTAGAATGGCCAAGTCAAAGTCCAGTCCTGAATCCAATCGAGAATCTGTGGAAAGAACTGAAAACTGCTCTTCACAAATGCTCTCCATCCAACCTCACTGAGCTCGAGCTGTTTTGCAAGGGGGAATGGAAAAAAAATTCAGTCTCTCGATGTGCAAAACTGATAGTGACATACCCCAAGCGACTTACAGCTGTAATCGCAGCAAAAGGTGGCGCTACAAAGTATTAACTTAAGGGGGCTGAATAATTTTGCACGCCCAATTTTTCAGTTTTTGATTTGTTAAAAAAGTTTGAAATATCCAATAAATGTCGTTCCACTTCATGATTGTGTCCCACTTGTTGTTGATTCTTCACAAAAAAATACAGTTTTATATCTTTATGTTTGAAGCCTGAAATGCCGCAAAAGGTCGCAAAGTTCAAGGGGGCCGAATACTTTCGCAAGGCACTTTATATACATGTATATCCAATCAAATGTTACATATATTCATACTGTGGATTACACCAAAAGGTGGTCGGAGGCATGCTGAGGCCAAATCGAGCTCTGTTACTGCATCGCCATGCGTCTCCCAAATTTTGTAACAATGCATTGACATGATTGACATGATTGGTTGACGGTAAGTGAGGGTGGTACAATCTGTATAAACACAAACTCGCTTCCTTGACATCAACTCTGCATTGCTCCTTGAAGCGCAATAAGTATGAATGCCCTGACTTCTGCAGCGGCATTTCTTGCCCTGACTTCTGGTGAGGCCATATCACCTTAAATGCTGCATGGCCAATGCAGAGGTCGGATTTACCATGCACCCAGATGCACAATGCACTTCTCTTTCCAGAATGCGCTCTTTCCCAGCGCTTTCTTGTGTTTACTATTTGCCTTTGATTGTTAGTGTATATCAATTCCCCATTACATATATCACCAGTAATACATTTACCATTAATTCTTAAAAAAATGTATCTACATGTTTGTTACTTTGGTTACAGTCATTTCTTGCATTTCTTGCGTTCAATATTATTATTCCAGTCTTCCTGTTTTCATTGTCGGAGTGGTCACATTGTTTGCAGAGTGCACAGCCTATGCTACACTTCATTTAATTCCATTTACAAGTTCTGTTTAGTCATTATCTTTTGTTTTGAGCGCTCCTGTCAATGTTGAGTAAGAACACACACGCATAGAAGTTGGCCTATAAGCTACCTGGATTGTACGCAAATGTAGGCATATACATGTGTTAATTTGGGTGTCTGATAGTATTTACGATTGATTTAATACACCACCACTATCACCTGTGGAGATTCTCAAAATAATGTTTTCTTGACCTCAAACAGCAAGCAAGTCTTCAAGTCTGTTTTTACATCCATTGAGAATTACAATAGTTCCCCAATGTATTTTTTTAATCTTTCCAGCTCTTTCCAGCTCTCTCCCTTTCGATAACCACTCAGAGTGAAAGGGAAAAATGTCATGCTCTCTTCCAGTGGAAACGTCATAAAATAGGCTTCTTATCAGTGCTAGACTTTGACTGAAATAGGTTCCGGTACTCATTTTGGGTGCAAGTACTCTTTATATTTATTTACAATACTTTTGAGCTGATATTCTATAAGAGGAACAGGAGCTCAAGCAGTAGTACATTTTAGGTGCCGGTACTCAGCTCCGTTGAGCTCCTGCCCAAGTCAAGCACTGTGTCGTATCCCTTGCACAAATAGCCTACAGCCGTGTTTGTCTCACTGGCACGGGAAACTCTGAGGGTCCAGAATATTTTATACAATGTTGCAAGTTCGCTAGGGCAAGCTTCAGGCCAGATCCAAGTTAATTAATAGTTGATATAATGTTCGAAGTCTGTTGCAGACAGGCAATGTGTTATTTTTATCAGGATATTTTCTACCTGCAGGCTGCAATGTTTCTATTTGTTGGCTTTATGTAGGCTATTTTTACATAGTTGGCAATGGCAATTGAAGTTACTTTTTAAGTTTACCATTTTCATTTAGATTTGGATAGAATTTTGATTAACCACATGATAAAGATTTTGAGATATGAAGACGTTATTATAAATTAAATGAAACTGTTTCACAAAAACTTGTATATGAAAAGCATAACTGGCACGCAGATTGATAGAAATGGTAAGATACATTGGCATTCCACATGAGAAAGGTTGCCAAGTTCTCATGTAGCCTATTGCCGGCAACTTCACGAGATTAATGGCAGAATCTGTGAAAGCGGGAGGAGAATAGTTGGGTCAGGTTAAGTTTTTTTTTCTTCTGGTTATCTAGATTTCTGGCACCCCTCTTGAGGCATGAAGCCGTGAGCTTAAAGCATCAGACAAGTTCAATGCATATAGTTGATTTTATTGAAACACATAGGGTGTGTTTATACATGGACAAATACATATTTAAAAATTATGACCAATCGATTTAGTCTGGGATTTTTTTTGTCAGGGACAGCCCTACACTCGTCTATGGCTATGCTATGGTTTGGCTTATACAGCTATTTCAGGTGGTCCAGTAAGTACAGCAGTTTTCTAAACCTGTCTGCAGGATCCACAGTGTATCAAGCAGCCAACAGAGCTTTGAAGCGATTATGTGACATGAAAGCACAAGAACCCTGAAGAGACTTTGTACTCCAGTATCGATGGAGGTCAGGCAGTTCGGTAAATCCCATGTAAATGAGCAGTCCAAGATACCAGTAGGATACTGTAGGTGTAACTTCAAGCCACGCTCTGAGGGAATCACCATACGACGGGCACTCCAAAACAAGACCCTGACCCTGACTGTTTGTGAAATGACAAACCTCTACCACCAATGCCTGCATGAAAAACAAAAAGAAGAAGTTTGTCTCCCTTAGTCTTTCCTGTGCGGGCGACCAAACGGCCTGACATGCACTGCCAAGTTCGTGGGCAAAACAGAACGTTTACGCTTACGGGGACGTGGAGCACAAACAGAAAGACTTGGAGACAAGATGAGAAAAAAAGTATAATTGTTAGTATATGATTATTTTTATTTTTTTGTTTTTACATTACAGCCATTCTAAAATGGATTCAATTGTTTTTTCCCCTCAATCTACACACAATACCTCACAATTACAAATAAAAATGTTTATTTGACCTTTTTTTTAAATGTATTACAAATAAAAAACTGATATCACATTTACATAATTATTCAGACCCTTTCCTCAGTACTTTGTTGAAGCACCTTTGGCAGTGATTACATCCTCAAGTCTTCTTGGGTAGGATACTACAAGCTTGGCACACCAGTATTTGGGGAGTTTCTCCCATTCTTCTCTGCAGATCCTCTCAATCTCTGTCAGGTTGGATGTGGAGCGTTGCTGCATAGTTATTTTCAGGTTTCTCCAGAGATGTTTGATCGGCTTGAAGTCCGGGCTCTGGCTGGGCCATTCAAGGACATTCAGAGCCACTCCTGCATTGCCTTGGCTGTGTGCTTCGGGTTGTTGTCCTGTTGGAAGGCAAACCTTCGCCCCAGTCTGAGATCCTGAGCACTCTGGAGCAGACTTTCATCAAGAATCTCTCTGTACTTTGCTCCATTCATGTTTCCCTCAATCCCGAGTAGTCTCCCAGTCCCTGATGCTGAAAAATATCCAATCTTGGTTTCATCAGACCAGAGAATCTTGTTTCTCATGTGCTGAGTATTCTTTAGGTGCCCTTTGGCAAACTCCAAGCGGGCTGTCATGTGCCATTTACTGAGGAGTGGCTTCCGTCTGGCCACTCTACCATAAAGGCCTCGTTGGTGGAGTGCTGCAGAGATGGTCCGTCTCCCCAGATTGCTCAGTTTGGTCAGGCGGCTAGCTCTAGGAAGTGTCTTGGTGGTTCCAAACTTCTTCCATTTAAGAATGATGAAGGCCACTGTGTTCTTGGGGACCTTCAATGCTGCAGACATTTTTTGGTACCCTTCCCCAGATCGAACACAATCCTATCTCGAAGCTCTACGAACAATTCCTTCGACGTCATGACTTGGTTTTTGCTCTGACATGCCATGTCAACTGTGAGAATTTATATCTATAGATAGGTGTGTGCCTTTCCAAAGCATTTCCATCCAATTGAATTTATGACAGGTGTACTCCAATCCAGTTGAAGAAACATCTCAAGGACGATCAGTGGAAACAGGATGCACCTGCGTTTAATTTTCAAGTCTCATAGCAAAGGGTCTTTCTGTTTTCATTTATAATGAATTAGAAAAAATTGCAAAAAAATAGCTTTTGTTTAGTAATTAAGGGGTATTGTATGTAGATTGATGAAAAATATATATTTGATCTATTTTAGAATAAGGTTTGATATGCGGAAAAAGGGAAGGGGTCTGAATACTTTGCTAATGCACTGTATATAAAAAGTCCTGATAATACATAACCTTAACACATAATTTCCAGTTCAATAAATTATCTGAGAGGCCTCAGGTGTTGGCTCCTCAACTTCCTCTGGCTCTTTGATCTCATTCTCTTCATTCTCGTCTTCTCCGAGTAGCTCAGCATCAAGGGCATCTTCCTCGAAGAAAGCAATGCCTTCATGGTCCTCCTCATCCTGCATGCCTTCTGCAGCAATGTCCCTCAGCTCTTCTGCCGTCCTCCTCCTCATAGACAGGGACTGCATTATGCGCCAGTAATGGTCCTCTATCCAATTCTAAACATATAGACAAACAATGAAAATTAACATTTAAAATGTAGATACAACCCCTCCAAAGAACACGCTAAGTTTGAAAAAAAGTTATGTTCAGAATACACTTCAGTAGATGAATTGCATTTTGATAGCCTAAGTAATGATGCATGCATCTATCTATCTATCTATAGTATTATATCTGCAACATAAATTCATTTACAAGAATATGTTCATTGTCAACTGGCTACTGTAGGAAAGTTACAAAGTAATTCAACAATTGTTACATAAATTAGCCTTTTAGCCCATATGTGGCATCGTATGAAGTTGACATTATGTTGTACACTCACTAGTCTTTCACTCACATTTTATTAGATATATTTTACCATAATGGTCGGATCACATCATGTTACGAGTGATGTAGCCTACAGTCAGAGAAGGAAGATGGACCATGCTGATTGGCAGGGATTAGGTCAGCTCCTTTTCTCCTTGCTTGTCAGATCTCAGAAAAGGTCCAATTGTGAACCTGCCACATAAATTTAACACAGAAAATGTATATGCCATATCTCACAATCCATTGGACTTCCACAATTGAGTATTTTCACTGTGACATAACGTTTGTTTTTCGTAGATTTACGTTATTACACAATGTTCTATATAGCGCTGCAGTGAATGGGGGGAGGCTGTATAACCCTGTGACGTAGCTCTAGCTCTACCTCACGCTCCCTGAGAGAGGTGCGCAGTTTGACAGACAGCCCAACGAGTCAGAGGGGTTTAGGAACAAACACACATTTTTGAATTGTTCCGTTATTCCCCTTTAAGTTTATGATTGCAGTAAAGTTCAATAACTCATCGACCACATACTGTGTGTGACAAATGAAGAACAGAGGCTGAAACTGCTGCCGGATGCTACAGGTGCCGTGCCCAATATGTCAGATACTCGAGTGAGTGTTATTAGCTCCAATAAGTGTATTTTGCTCAATAGTAGAGAGTGAGGTTCAGGTTTGCTAACAATTCATCTGTAAGTGGGCTTGTTGTTGCCATGCCTTTGGTGGGAAAAGAAGCAGCATAATAAAATCAAATCTGAGTCTGAGATAAAGAAAGCTCTTTCTCTGTGGATACCTCTAGCAGTGTGTGGGAATGGGGAATTCATGGGTGTACACTACTGAAGGGGCGTAAAGCACACTTCTACTAACCTGGTTATGGTTCATTCATAATGAGTGGCTTTGGATGAACAACTCATTCCTTGTCATATTTCAGTCCAGGTTTGTGGCTACCGGCTATTTGCCAGTTTTGCCACCATGTTGCAGAGGCAGTAGTATAATTAATGGTCTTGCCCCACTGTAAGTAGTTCACTAAACTTTTATGGTGTTCCATTAACTCTATTTTGTGGGTTTCCACTCTAGAAAGAACCCCGGCTTTGCTCAGTAATCATAGTGTTCCATCAAATCAGTGATCATTATTTAAAAATTGATTGTCGGTAGCAATTCCTCCTTTCTCCATCAAAATCTTCATTCTGTTTCCCCTAACTTCCATCTCAGATAATGGACAATGGATAATGGGCAAGATAGCGCCGACAGAGATGGTCGCCTCGCTTCGCATTTTTAGGAAACTGCAATATTAGATTTTTTTTACAATTATTTCTTACATTGTTACTCCAGGAAATCTTAAGTCTTATTACATACAGCCGGGAATAACTATTACGACCAGTAATACGACTTTCCCAAAGCGGATCCCCTGTTCGGACCACCACCCAGGACAATGGATCTGATCCCAGTAGGCGACCCAAAACAAAGTCGCCACAGAAGGATCAGAGGGAACGGTCTTCTGATCAGGCACCGTAGACGGGCACATCACTCACTGCTCCCGAGGTATACTACTCACCAATGTCCAGTCTGTTAACAAGGTAGACAAAATTCGAGCAAGGGTTGCCTTCCAGAGAGATATCAGAGATTGTAACATTCTCTGTTTCACGGAAACATAGCTCACTCGGGATATACCCCCCCCCCCCCCCCCCCCCCCCCCCCCCCCCCACCCTACCCATGCAGATACCTCGACAGCCCTGAAATAACTTCACTGGACTCTATGTAAACTAGAAACCATATATCCTGAGGCTGCATTTATTGCAGCTTGGGATTTTAACAAAGCTAATCTGAAAACAAGGCTCCCTAAATTTTATCAGCATATTGAATGCGCGACTCGATCTGGCAGCATTCTGGATCAGTGCTATTCTAACTTCCGCGACGCATACAAAGCCCTCCCCCGCCCTCCTTTCGGCAAATCTGACCATGACTATAGACAGAAACTAAAACAGGAAGCGCCCGTGCTCAGGTCTGTTCAACGCTGGTCCAACCAATCGGATTCCACGCTTCAAGATTGCTTCGATCACGTGGACTGGGATATGTTCCGGATAACTTCAGACACAAACATTGATGTATACACTGACTCGGTGAGCGAGTTTATTAGCAAGTGCATCAGTGATTTTCAAGGCCTACCTTCAAACTCAGTGCCTCTTTGCTTGACATCATGGGAAAATCAAAAGAAATCAGCCAAGACCTCAGAAAAACAATTGTAGTCCTTCACAAGTCTGGTTCATCCTTGGGAGCAATTTCCAAATGCCTGAAGGTATGTTCATCTGAACAAACAATTGTACGCAAGTATAAACACCATGGAATCATGCAGCCGTCATACTGCTCAGGAAGGAGACGTGTTCTCTCCTAGAGATGAGCGTACTTTGGTGCAAAAAGTGCAGAACAATAGCAACGGACCTTGTGAAGATGCTGGAGGAAACAGGTACAAAAGTATCTATATCCACAGTAAAACGAGACCTGTATTGACATCGTAAATGCCGCTCACCAAGGAAGAAGCCACTGCTCCAAAACCGCCATAACAAAGCCAGACTACGATTTGCAACTGCACATGGGGACAAATATTGTACTTTTTGGAGAAATGTCCTCTGGTCTGATGAAACAAAAATAGAACTGTTTGGCCATAATTACCATCGTTATGTTTGGAGGAAAAAGGGGAGGCTTGCAAACCGAAGAACACCATCCCAACCGTGAAGCACAGGGGTGGCAGCATCATGTTGTGGGGATGGCCTCATGAGGAAGGAAAATTATATGGATATATTGAAGCAACATCTCAAGACATCCGTCAGGAAGTTAAAGCTTGGTCGCAAATGGATCTTCCAAATGGACAATGTTCCAAGGACAACAAAGTCAAGGTATTGGAGTGGCCATCACAAAGCCCTGACCTCAATCCTACAGAAAATTTGTGGGCAGAACTGAAAAGCGTGTGCGAGCTAGGAGGCCTACAAACCTGACTCAGTTACACGAGCTCTGTCAGGAGGAATGGGCCAAAAATCACCCATTTATTGTGGTAAGCTTGTGGAAGGCTACCTTAAACGTTTGACCCAAGTTAAACAATTTAAAGTCAATGCTATCAAATACTGATTGATTTTATGTAAACTTCTGACCCACTGGGAATGTGAAGCTGAAATAAATAATTCTCTCTGCTATTATTCTGACATTTCACATTCTTAACATAAAGTGGTGATCCTAACTGACCTAAGAAAGGGCATTTTTACAAGGAATAAATGTCAGGAATTGTGAAAAACTGAGCTTAAATGTACTTGGCTAAGGTGTATGTAAACTTCCGACTTCAACTGTATATACAGTGAGGGAAAAAAGTATTTGATCCCCTGCTGATTTTGCACGTTTGCCCACTGACAAAGAAATTATCGGTCTATAATTTTAATGGTAGGTTTTTGAAAATTGAGAGACAGAATAACAACAACAAAATCCTGAAAAACGCATGTCAAAAATGTTATAAATTGATTTGCATTTTAATGAGGGAAATAAGTATTTAACCCCCTCTCAATCAGAAAGATTTCTGTCTTTTATACAGGTAACGAGCTGAGATTAGGAGCACACTCTTAAAGGGAGTAATCCTAATCTCAGTTTGTTACCTGTACAAAAGGCACCTGTCCACAGAAGCAATCAATCAATCAGATTCCAAACTCTCCACCATGGCCAAGACCAAAGAGCTCTCCAAGGATTCAGGGACAAGATTGTAGACCTACACAAGGCTGGAATGGGCTACAATACAATCGCCAAGCAGCTTGGTGAGAAGGTGACAACAGTTGGTGCGATTATTCGCAAATGGAAGAAACACAAAAGAACTGTCAATCTCCCTCGGCCTGGGGCTCCATGCAAGATCTCACCTCGTGGAGTTGCAATGATCATGATAACGGTGAGGAATCAGCCCAAAACTACACGGGAGGATCTTGTCAATGATCTCAAGGCAGTTGGGACCATAGTCACCAAGAAAACAATTGGTAACACACTACGCCGTGAAGGACTGAAATCCTGCAGCGCCCACAAGGTCCCCTTGCTCAAGAAAGCACATATACATGCCCATCTGAAGTTTGCCAATGAACATCTAAATGATTCAGAAGACAGCTGGGTGAAAGTGTTGTGGTGGGATGAGACCAAAATGTATCTCTTTGGCATCAACTCAAATCGCCGTGTTTGGAGGAGGAGGAATGCTGCCTATGACCCCATGAACACCATCCCCGCCGTCAAACATGGAAGTGGAAACATTATGCTTTGGGGGTGTTTTTCTGCTTACGGGACAGGACAACTTCACTGCATCAAAGGGACGATGGACAAGGCCATGTACCATCAGATCTTGGGTGAGAACCTCTTCCCTCAGCCAGGGCACTGAAAATGGGTCGTGTATGGGTATTCCAGCATGACAATGACCCAAAACACACGGCCAAGGCAACAAAGGAGTGGCTCAAGAAGAAGCACATTAAGGTCCTGGAGTGGCCTAGCCAGTCTCCAAACCTTAATCCCATAGAAAATCTGTGGAGGGAGCTGAAGGTACGAGTTGCCAAACGTCAGCCTCGAAACCTTAATGACTTGGAGAAGAGGAGTGGGACAAAATCCCTCCTGAGATGTGTGCAAATCTGGTGGCCAACTACAATAAACATCTGACTTCTGTGATTGCCAATAAGGGTTTTGCAGAGGGGTCAAATACTTATTTCCCCCATTAAAATGCAAATCAATTTATACGATTTTTGACATGTGTTTTTCTGGATTTTTTTGTTGTTATTCTGTCTCTCACTGTTCAAATAATCCTACCATTAAAATTATAGACTGATCATTTCTTTGTCAGTGAGCAAATGTACAACATCAGCAGGGGATCAAATACTTTTTTCCCTCACTGTACCTATATCTCTGCACATGTAAATATGGTATTGGAACTGAGTTTTTAAATATTTCCTCTATATTGTATGCATACTTACTTACCTTATTGTGTATGTCATATTTCTTATTCTTATTGCTATTTTTTTCTAGTAATAGACTGTTATTTATTGTTGCATTGTTGGGTTTTGAGTTTGCAAGAAAGGCATTTCACTGTACTTGTGCATGCAACATTAACTTGAGCGTGTTTGAGATTCTCTGGATTGATGTGTATGCCAGCATGTTCCAGTGTCTGACTTCTGCAGTTTTCAAATAGCATCACAATCCATCACACAACAGTTTGAAAGTACCCAATGAGAATTATGTGTGGTGGGTTCAGTAACACATTTGTTTTTCAAGTTCTTGTCTCACTTGACAGGCGCCAGACCGTATAGTATTGTGATGATATCACCCCATTGAACCCTTCCCATCTGTTGAGCCAATGTTTTGTTGTAATGGATTTTGTTGTAATAACGTAATTAAGATTCTGTCAATGTCTCACCACTCTTGCTTAATCTCAGTTGCTGTAATAGTTGTTGTTTTACTTCCTTTGTTCCAATGTCTGTGTCGGGTAGAAAACCAATTTGGGTCGGCCTGATTGTTCCGCCGTATGGCCAGGCTATTCCAGATGAGTGATTCAGGAGATAACTGGGTTTTTGTGTGACTGCACTTGGTTCTGTGTGTAGGAAGGTGTGGGAGTCAGAGCCCTGAGAGCAGCTTGGCTGCCTGGGGGCGTCAGGATCAACTCCAGGGCTCTGTGGAGCTCAAACCACCTGATTTGAGGGAGGCCTTTGCCATACAGGATTTGTGCTCAGGTCTCTGTAGGAAACGGTTGGAGGGTTAGAAAGACTTATTCCTAGATCTTAATGTAAAAACATTGAATAAGGCAGGATTCATGCTCTGAAGTGTATAACCTTGATGGTCTCACTGAGGAGAGGAGGATAGAGGAAGCTGGACTTTAAACCAGGGAGTTCAATCTTCTCTGATGTAAATGTAACTTTTCTATTTTCACTCTCAGATTGATAAGAAGAGGCTCTCACTCTTCCACATCAGTCACAGCGTTTTCCTCTGCCTGATATTTTAACCCTCTGGGCGGAGGTGTGACAGGCTCAGCCACAGAAATATGGATCTGCTCTGTGTTCCAGTGACACAAACATGATACATTAGGAACCCAACAAAACACGAGTGTTCACGATACCGTTTTAGTAATTGTACTCCCATCAAAGCCTACTGTTAACGGTAGTGTGCTCTAGTAAGGGTCTTGTAGCAGCCCCTGTACAGCTTCACTGCAACACTCTGGATGGAGGAGGAGTGAACTCTCTGGGTGAACCAGTAGCAGTGATCTTGTTTATTACCTTCTCTGCACAGTGGTCTCTCCAGAGATAAAGTGAACTAGAGTTTTTGTTGTTGATCTGGCATTTCTTCCCTTCCCAACACTGCCAGGAAAAACAATTGGAAGTAGCACAGCACATGCCATGATGGATCTCCAGAGGCGTGCAGGACACTACATCTCTGAGTGGGCCTGTATCCGGCGCTGACTCTAAGAAGAAACCCAAATATATCTGCTGGCTAAGCACAGTAATAAAAACATATATAAATACGGTTGAAGTCAGTAGTTTACATATACTTAGGTTGAAGACATTAAAACTCGTTTTTCAACCACTACACACATTTCTTGGAAACAAACTATAGTTTTGGCAAGTCGGTTAGGACATCTACTTTGTGCATGACACAAGTCAATTTTCCAACAATTGTTTACAGACAGATTATTTCACTTATAATTCACTGTATCACAATTTCAGTGGATCAGAAGTTTACATATACTAAGTTGACTGTGCCTTTAAACAGCTTGGAAAATTCCATAAAATGATGTCATGGCTTTAGAAGCTTCTGATAGGCTAATTTACATAATTTGAGTCAATTGGAGGTGTACCTGTGGATGTATTTCAAGGTCTACCTTCAAACGCAGTGCCTCTTTGCTTGACATCATGGGAAAATCTAAGACCTCATAAAAATATTGTAGACCTCCACAAGTCTGGTTCATCCTTGGGGGCAATTTCAAAACGACTGAAGGTATCATGTTCATCTGTACAAACATTAGAACGCAAGTATAAACACCATGGGACCACGCAGCCGTCATACCGCTCAGGAAGGAGACACGTTCTGTCTCCTAGAGATGAACGTACTTTGGTGCGAAAGAGGAAATCAATCCCAGAACAACAGCAAAGGACCTTGTGAAGATGCTCGAGGAAACACGTACAAAAGTATCTATATCCACAGTAAAACAAGTCCTATATCGACGTAACCGCTCAGCAAAGAAGAAGCCACTGCTCCAAAACCGCCATAAAAAAGCCATACTATGGTTTGCAACTGCAATGGGGATAAGATCGTACTTTTTGGAGAAATGTCCTCAGGTCTGATGAAACAAAAATATAACTGTTTGGCCATAATGACCAACGTTATGTTTGGAGGAAAAAGGGGGAGGCTTGCAAGCCGAAGAACACCATCCCAACCGTGAAGCACGGGGGTGGAAGCATCATGTTGTGGAGGTGCTTTGCTGCAGGAGGGACTGGTGCACTTCACAAAATAGATGGCATCATGAGGTAGGAAAATTATGTGGATATATTGAAGCAACATCTCAAGATGTCAGTCAGGAAGTTGGTTACAAATGACCCCATGCACACTTCCAAAGTTTTGGCAAAATTACTTAAGGACAACAAAGTCAAGGTATTGGAGTGGCCATCACAAAGCCCTGACCTCAATCCCATAGAATATTTGTGGGCAGAACTGAGAAAGCTTGTGCGAGCAAGGAGGTCTACAAACCTGACTCAGTTACAGCAACTCTGTCAGGAGGAATGGGCCAAAATTCACCCAACTTACTGAGGTAAGCTTTTGGAAGGCTACCCGAAATGTTTGACCCAAGTTAATTTGGCTAAGGTTTATGTTAACGTCCGACTTCAACTGTATATATTTTTTACCAATGTGTTTTTGGAACCAAGTCACATTTTTGCATGTTGCATTTTGCATGAGATTTTATCCGTCTGTTTTATAGGAATGAATAAATACCATATTTCATGTATTTCATATATTTTTAGTAGTGGGTAATATATTGTGGGGCGTAGCACAGATGTAACCCTCTTGACCACCACTTGTCTCATCACATTGACAAGTTGAATATTTTCCTGGAGAGGCAGAAAGAGCAGGAAGCTGAGGGTGTGGTTCAGTGATTATGCCCAGAGAGCTGAGTTGTCCATAGAGATTGCTTGTCTGGAAAGCAGCCATCATTCTACAGTAATCGAGATGGAGAGCCTAGATCTCTATGGCCCCTGGTTTAGAAGAGAGAAAAATCTCTCAGGAAAAAAGGAACGTAATGAAAAACAAAATGGCTCTGGAAAAGATGGATGCATCATAAACTAGAATGCATTATTAATAGAATAGAAGCAAAGAAGCTCTCAGTATATGTTCAGTCTACAGGGACACTGTGGCATTGAATGAAGGACATCTCTCTCTCATTGAAGGAATGTTCATCTTTTTTTCCCCTCTGGGAAATCATTTCAATCAACATGAGCTAAAGTCCACAAGACTTGGAACACATTTACATCAAGAGTTCTGTTTACCTCACTGTTCAGTGAATGTTCAGAGTAGAGTGAACCACAGATCTCTGGTTCCCAGTAGCTTTCAGTTTGCTTCAGAATGTATTTTCTGTGCATCTGATTAGGGTTTTTCAAAATGTTGGGCATAAATACACACCACTACAGACTCACACTGTGAAGAGGCTTTAATGAACCCTTAAAAAGAGTCCAAATCCAGCAAATCATTTAGAGACGGTATGCAGGCCTTAAAGGCAACAGGAACTCAAAGGAAGGCCTGTACATGCCTGTATACTGCACCCTGCTTAGTTAAGTCAGTTAAGTCAGACTTCTTTTGTTTGATAACTGGGCCGCCAGATTCAGCACATTTTACAGACCAACATTTTGTTCAGCTACTTTATTCTCTCATGGAAGAATGAGAGGTCAGCGGCATTTATGGGGAAGTGATACAACACAGGTGTAAGATTTCAAGAGATGAGGGATAGTATTCAGAAAGTATTCACTTTTTCCACATGTGTTACAGCCTGAATTTAAAATGGATTCAATTGGATTTTGTGTCACTGGCCTACACACAATACCCCGGTCCAGTTCAAAGTGGAATTATGTTTTAAAAATGTTTACAAAGTAATTACAAAACATGGATCCTGTTTGCAATAAGGCACTAAAGTAAAACTGCTAAAAATGTGGCAAATAAATTAACTTTATGGCCTGAATACAAAGCGTTATGTTTGGGTCAAATCACTGAGTACCACTCTTCAAGCATGGACGTGGCTGCATAATGATGTGGGTATGCCTGTCATCTGCAAAATCCCAGAGAAAAACCTGGTTCTGTCTGCTTTCCAACAGACACTGGCAGACAAATTCACCTTTCAGCAAAACTAAAGCACAAGACCAACGAGTTGCTTACCAAGACGACATTGAACGTTCCTGAGTGGCCTAGTTACTGTTTTGATTTAAATTGGCTTGGAAATCTATGGCAAGACTTGAAAAGGGCTGTGTAGCAATGATCAACAACTAACTTGACAGAGCTTGAAGAATAAAAAAATAAAACAAATATGCAAATACTGTACAATCCAGGTGTGCAAAACTCTTACAGACATACCCAGAAAGACTCTCAGCTGTAATCGCTGCCAAAAGTGATTCTAACATGTATTGACTCAGGGGTTTAAATACTAATGTCAATTAGATATTTTTGTATTTCATTTTCAATATGTTTGCTACAATTTCTAAAAACATGTTTTCACTTGTGGGATATTGGGATATTCACTTGTGGGATATTGGGATATAATGGGATATTTTGTGTAGGTGGATGAGGGGAAAGAATACATTTTGAAATCAGGCTGTAACGCAACAAAATTAAGGCACTGTGGCTTTCATTTAGATGCCCGATTTAGTTTTTTTTTGTTGCCCATATCTCTTTTAGACCAGTGGAATCAAGTTGAGGTCAACTTACAAACTACCCTGGTCTATTGCTGACGGAAGAGTTGAACTGAACACAACTCCTTAGTTCAGAACCAGAGTCTGATCATGTCTGTTACCATTAATAGTCAGTTGCGCAATACGTAGATATTATACAGTTAAGATTAGGAACAGCCCATTAATTCAGTTCTAAAATGCCATCGTTGATCTCTCGCTATGTATGTGGTTCAGATGTTATCTGTTCTGCACAATACTTACTATACCAGGGGTATTCAACTCTTACCCTACGAGGTCCGCAGCCTGCTGGTTTTCATTTCTACTTGATAATTAATGGCACCCACCTGGTGTGCCAGGTCTAAATCAGTCCCTGATTTGAAGGGAAGAGTGAAAAAAAGCAATGGATGAATAAAACTGCCAGTGAAGTTCTCATGTTTATCATCGTTAGTGGTTCAATCTCTCCACATAGATTGAAGGTTGAATGTTTAGGTCTTGTGTAGATTAGGGCTTTGCATTTTGTTCACCTTATACAACTCTCTCACTACAGTTGTCATTGCTATGTCATCATGTGTTTACCTTGTATACAAGTCTCTCAGCACAGTTGTCATTGCTATGTCAACATTTGTTTACCTTGTATACAACTCTCTCAGCACAGCTCTCGTTGTTATGGCATCATTAGTTCAACCTCTCTAGTAGTTGTGGTCCCAGTACTCTTTTAAAACATGTGATATGTCTTTAGAAAGCCTAACAGTAGTTTTCTGAGGCTGTGATGTTGAGTCCCACAGCATTCTTTGTGTTCTGTATTGTATCTGTTAGGCTACCATCTGTTGTTAGGGCTAGTCAAATAGCATGACAAAGATGTCCACAGTGTTTGGATCTGCACCCACTTAGAGCTAGCTGCCTGCATCCTGAGGGTTTAGTACCAAGGCTTTTAGTACCACAGACAATGAGGAGGTTGAAGGATTGGAGGTGGAGGTTGAATGATGGCTGGAGCAAAACCCATTGAAATCGTATTACAGAGCACTGCTCCATTTGTGCTTTTGTCAGATATCAGAAGTACGAAAGCTCTGCCTTCAAATCACTCCCCACAGACTTCAGAGACTTTAGAAAATAAGGACTTTGTTGCTGTTATGCAACATCTATGGAGTGATTTCAGTGCCAACAAACTATTTGAAAAATAATATTTTTGCATTTGTATTTAGATATTGAATTTTTATGTAATATTTTTTAAATTAATATATATTAATTCATCAATTGAACTTGTTTCTATGTTTAGCAGAGATCTCCAGTGTATAAATGGAGGGCAAAAAAGCACCTAACAACGCACTCAATATCTAAATACGAGTGGTCTGGGGCAGGCGTTACATTGCCAGCATTTTCAGGTGCATTGTTAATAACAGTGGTTTTGGGAAACAGCTCTGAGATTTAACGATGCTCCTATGAAGATTCTAACGAAGAACTTGGCCTTAAGATGCTTTTGGGAAACCAGGCCCTGGTTCGAATCCAGTAAGTCACAACAGCAAGGTTAAATAGGGAGTGGAAAAGCTATCCTTAGAATGGTTGTGGGCTATTCAACTATATTGTTATGTGGGCCAAAATGCTGTTTTTGTAACACTTCTGCGTGACCTGTAAACATCATAGAGGTGAACAGAAGGCATGAGCATGTTCCAGAGAGTCTTTCAGGAATGAGGTCATAATAGCTTGTAGCCCAAACGATTCAACATGCCACATTGGCTTCAGAAACTGCCAGAAACCTGTTTAACATAGAGTGCATCTGAGAAGTTGAATATATGAAACTTTGGTCAACTTGAAACTATAGTTTGTAAACTTGATACACAGACAATGAATGCAAAAACTACCATATATATACCTGCCAAATGTCACTCCCTTTGGTTCCTTCCCCAGGCGCCATTCTTTCTGTGTCTTGTCTGTGAGTCATTTGTGAGTCACTCACTCCCTGAACTTGCTTCCCGACTCTCAGCGCACAACATTACAGAATGACGCCTCACCAAGGGAAGCATCAGAGAGTGTTTTTTTTGTTTTTTTTGTTTTGGAGGTGATGTCGGGTCCAGGTGTCAGAACCGGAGCTACTTGGGAGGCCTGAGCGGGTTTGTCCCATGCCTTGGCGGGTTCAACGGGTTCCCCTGCCTCAGCTGGCTCAACGGGTTCCCATACCTAGACCCAAAGCAACCGGGGAGGTCTCAGCTGGCTCATCAGGCTCTCACTCTTCAGCTGGTTCATTAGGTTTCAGTGCCTCAGCGGAGACGACCGGTCCACTCCTGATCCCCGGGATCGTCCCTGTGGTTGGCGTCCTGCGGCTGGGGCCGAATGCCGCAGGAGGGGGTACTGTCACGTATGCTCTCTCTCCGCTGCTCTAGGTCGCCATGCACCCGCGCCTCAGGTGGATCAACAGGTTCCAGGCGCCTTAGCAGAGGGGACCAGTCCGCTCCTGATCCCCGGGATTGTCATCCTAGTCAGTGTCCTGTGGCTGGAGCCGTGTGTCTGGGAGGGGGTACTGTCATGTGTGCTCCCTCTCCGGCCTCTAGGTCACCAGGCTGCTTGTTATGGTACATACCTGTCAGCATCGTTACACGGAACCCAAACCGGCGGCAGCGGCGCCGGACAGGCGGGAGGCTCCAGGAGCAGCGCCGGACAGGCGGGAGGCTCCGGCAGCGGCGCCGGACAGGCGGGAGGCTCCGGCAGCGGCGCCGGACAGGCGGGAGGCTCCGGCAGCGGCGCCGGACAGGCGGGAGGCTCCGGCAGCGGCCCCGGACAGGCGGGAGGCTCCGGCAGCGGCCCCGGACAGGCGGGAGGCTCCGGCAGCGGCCCCGGACAGGCGGGAGGCTCCGGCAGCGGCCCCGGACAGGCGGGAGACTCCGGCAGCGGCGCCGGACAGGCGGGAGACTCCGGCAGCGGCGCCGGACAGACAGAACCACCTGCAGGGAGGAGACAGAGAGAGCCTGGTGCGTGGGGCTGCCACAGGAACCACCAGGCTGGGGAGACCTTCAGGAGGCTTGGGGTTAGGAGGAGGCACCTGAAGGACCGGGCTGTAGGGGAGCTCTGGTGCGCAACCTTGGCACCACTTCCCCAGGCTGGATAACCACTCTAGCCCGGACCCTCCAGAGTGCAGGCACAGGTTGAACCGGGCTGTGGGTAAGCACGGGAGATCTAGTGCTTACTACACGTACCTCTTCCTTAGGCTCCATTCCCACATTCGCCCGGCACGAGCGGAGCGCAGGCAGAGGATGCACTGCACCCTCCCAGCGCCCCGGAGACACAGCACGCAGAGCCGGCGCAGGATACCCTGGACCAAAACTGTGTACCGGCGACCAGACCCGCTGAGCAGGCACCATACGCCCTGGCTCGATGTCCGCACTCGCATGACACTCTCGGGGGGCTGTCCTATAGCGCACCGGGCTATGGACACGTACTGGCGACACCGTGCGCTTAACCGCATAACACGGTGCCTGCCCAGTATCGCGCTGCTTATAATAAGCACGAGGAGTGAGCGCAGGTCTGCTACCTGGCTTAGCTCCACCCCTCGTGTGCCTCCCCCAAAACATTTTGGGGGCTGTCTCTCGTACCTGTCGCACGCCGTGCTGCCTCCTCATATCGCCGCCGCTCAGCTTTCGCTGCCTCCAGCTCTGCTTTGGGGCGCCGATATTCCCCAGCCTGTGCCCAGGGTCCCTCTCCGTTCAGTATCTCCTCCCATGTCCAGGAGTCCTGTGATACCGGCCGCTGTTGTTGCCGCTGCTGCTGCTGCTGTCGTCGCTGTTTTTTACCACGCCGCTTGGTCCTTGGTTGGTGGGTGATTCTGTCCGCGGTGTTCCTCCTCTTCATCTGAAGAGGAGAGGCGAGAAGGATCAGAGGACCAAAATGCGGCGTGGTAAGTGTCCATGGTAAATCTTTAATAAAGAAAGACTGAACACTATACAAAAGAGTAACAAAAACAATAAACCAAATTCGACCGTGAAGCTACAAAATGAGACCTGTGCTGACACAAGCCACTAACATAGACAATCACCCACAAACAAACAGTGCAACCCAGGCTACCTAAGTATGATTCTCAATCAGAGACAACTAATGACACCTGCCTCTGATTGAGAACCATACTAGGCCGAAACAAAGAAATGCCCCAAAACATAGAAAAACAAACATAGACTGCCCACCCAACTCACTGCCTGACCATACTAAATAAATACAAAACAAAGGAAATAAAGGTCAGAACGTGACACAGAAAATGACTCAACCACACAAGTACCAGGCCGTCCCGTCTTTAGTCAGATATTTTATTTTCATGATGGTCTTCATCCATAACCGTGAATTACACGGTTATACGATAATTGTGCCAGCCCTACCTCAGACTGCATAGAGCAGAACGTGCTGAAGTTCAGAACACTTCAGCACGTGCTCTTCTGTCAGTTAGCCCTCCACACAGGCTCTAAATGGTCCCTCAGCGTCACTCCATCTGTCCTGTAGTTTTCGATGTGAAGAGCTTCTCTCTCTGTGTTGATGGGCTGTTGGTAGTTGTTATGGGTGTAATGGTCCTCCCCTGGGGTGCTGTACTGTACAGAGGGGTTTTAATAGGAACGTCCTGGATGCTGCTGTTCTCTGTGGAGGTTAAAGTTTGTGGGACAGATGCTGACAACAGCTGACTTAACAGCATTGCACTGAACACAGCCATAAAGTAATTGGATCCACAAATCAGCTGACGGCTCCAGGTTTATAGTGGCCCATGGCTTTTTGGGCCGTATTTCATGGCCTAGTGGGAAGGCTGTCGGGCATTTTGAG